>NC_056747.1:929178471-929403191 GCF_019279795.1 Protopterus annectens | reverse complement strand
GTGTCTGGTAATAAATGTGTGTGTATGCATCTGTGTAAATGTGTGTGTGTATGCATCTGTGTAAATGTGTGTGTGTATGCATCTGTGTAAATGTGTGTGTATGCATCTGTGTAAATGTGTGTGTATGCATCTGTGTAAATGTGTGTGTGTGTGCATGCATCTGTGTAAATGTGTGTGTGTGCATGCATCTGTGTAAATGTGTGTGTGTGCATCTGTGTAAATGTGTGTGTGTGTATGCATCTGTGTAAATGTGTGTGTGTATGCATCTGTGTAAATGTGTGTGTGTATGCATCTGTGTAAATGTGTGTGTGTGTATGCATCTGTGTAAATGTGTGTGTGTGCATCTGTGTAAATGTGTGTGTGTGTGCATCTGTGTAAATGTGTGTGTGTGTGCATCTGTGTAAATGTGTGTGTGTATGCATCTGTGTAAATGTGTGTGTGTGTGTGTGCATCTGTGTAAATGTGTGTGTATGCATCTGTGTAAATGTGTGTGTGTGTGTGTGTGTGTGTGTGTGTGTATGCATCTGTAAATGTGTGTGTGTATGCATCTGTGTGTGTGTATGCATCTGTGTAAATGTGTGTGTGTGTGTATGCATCTGTGTAAATGTGTGTATGCATCTGTGTAAATGTGTGTGTATGCATCTGTGTGTGTGTGTGTGTGTGTATGCATCTGTGTAAATGTGTGTGTGTGTATGCATCTGTAAATGTGTGTGTATGCATCTGTGTAAATGTGTGTGTGTGTGCATCTGTGTAAATGTGTGTGTGTGCATCTGTGTAAATGTGTGTGTGTGTGCATCTGTGTAAATGTGTGTGTGTGTGCATCTGTGTAAATGTGTGTGTGTGTGTGCATCTGTGTAAATGTGTGTGTGTGCATCTGTGTAAATGTGTGTGTGTGCATCTGTGTAAATGTGTGTGTGCATCTGTGTAAATGTGTGTGTGTGTGTGCATCTGTGTAAATGTGTAAATGTGTGTGTGTGTGCATCTGTGTAAATGTGTGTGTGTGCATCTGTGTAAATGTGTGTGTGCATCTGTGTAAATGTGTGTGTGTGTGCATCTGTGTAAATGTGTGTGTATGCATCTGTGTAAATGTGTGTGTGTATGCATCTGTGTAAATGTGTGTGTGTGCATCTGTGTAAATGTGTGTGTGTATGCATCTGTGTAAATGTGTGTGTGTGCATCTGTGTAAATGTGTGTGTGTGCATCTGTGTAAATGTGTGTGTGTGCATCTGTGTAAATGTGTGTGTGTGTGCATCTGTGTAAATGTGTGTGTGTGTGTGTGCATCTGTGTAAATGTGTGTGTGTGTGTGCATCTGTGTAAATGTGTGTGTATGCATCTGTGTAAATGTGTGTGTGCATCTGTGTAAATGTGTGTGTGTGTGTGTGTGTGTGCATCTGTGTAAATGTGTGTGTGTGTGTGTGTGCATCTGTGTAAATGTGTGTGTGTGTGCATCTGTGTAAATGTGTGTGTGTGTGTGTGTATGCATCTGTGTAAATGTGTGTGTGTGTGTGCATCTGTGTAAATGTGTGTGTGCATCTGTGTAAATGTGTGTGTATGCATCTGTGTAAATGTGTGTGTGTATGCATCTGTGTAAATGTGTGTGTGTGTGTATGCATCTGTGTAAATGTGTGTGTGTGCATCTGTGTGTGTGTGTGTGTGTGTATGCATCTGTGTGTGTATGCATCTGTGTATGTGTGTGTGTGTGTATGCATCTGTGTAAATGTGTGTGTGTGTGTATGCATCTGTGTAAATGTGTGTGTGTGTGTGTATGCATCTGTGTAAATGTGTGTGTATGCATCTGTGTAAATGTGTGTGTGTGTGTGTGTATGCATCTGTGTAAATGTGTGTGTGTGTGTGTGTGTGTGCATCTGTGTAAATGTGTGTGTGTGTGTGTGTGTGCATCTGTGTAAATGTGTGTGTGCATCTGTGTAAATGTGTGTGTATGCATCTGTGTAAATGTGTGTGTGTGTGTGTGTGCATCTGTGTAAATGTGTGTGTGTGCATCTGTGTAAATGTGTGTGTGTGCATCTGTGTAAATGTGTGTGTGTGCATCTGTGTAAATGTGTGTGTGTGTGTGCATCTGTGTAAATGTGTGTGTGTGTGCATCTGTGTAAATGTGTGTGTGTGCATCTGTGTAAATGTGTGTGTGTGTGTGCATCTGTGTAAATGTGTGTGTGTGTGTGCATCTGTGTAAATGTGTGTGTGTGTGCATCTGTGTAAATGTGTGTGTGTATGCATCTGTGTAAATGTGTGTGTGTGTGTGCATCTGTGTGTGTGTGTGCATGTGTGTGTGCATCTGTGTGTGTGTGTGCATCTGTGTAAATGTGTGTGTGTGCATCTGTGTAAATGTGTGTGTGTGCATCTGTGTAAATGTGTGTGTGCATCGGTGTGTGTGTGTGTGTGTGTATGCATCTGTGTAAATGTGTGTGTGTGTGCATCTGTGTGTGTGTGTGTGTGTGTGTGCATCTGTGTAAATGTGTGTGTGTGCATCTGTGTAAATGTGTGTGTGTGTGTGTGTGCATCTGTGTGTGTGTGCATCTGTGTAAATGTGTGTGTGTGTGTGTGCATCTGTGTAAATGTGTGTGTGCATCTGTGTAAATGTGTGTGTGTGTGTGTGTGTGTGTGTGCATGCATCTGTAAATGTGTGTGTGTGTGCATCTGTGTAAATGTGTGTGTATGCATCTGTGTAAATGTGTGTGTGTATGCATCTGTGTAAATGTGTGTGTATGCATCTGTGTAAATGTGTGTGTGTGCATCTGTGTAAATGTGTGCATCTGTGTAAATGTGTGTGTGTGCATCTGTGTGTGTGTGTGTGTGTGCATCTGTGTAAATGTGTGTGTGTGTGTGTGTGTGTGTGTGTGCATCTGTGTAAATGTGTGTGTGTGTGTGCATCTGTGTAAATGTGTGTGTGTGCATCTGTGTAAATGTGTGTGTGTGTATGTGTGCATCTGTGTTGTAAATGTGTGTATGCATCTGTGTGTGTGTAAATGTGTGTGTGTGCATCTGTGTAAATGTGTGTGTGTGCATCTGTGTAAATGTGTGTGTGTGTGTGTGCATCTGTGTAAATGTGTGTGTGTGTGCATCTGTGTAAATGTGTGTGTATGCATCTGTGTAAATGTGTGTGTGTGCATCTGTGTAAATGTGTGTGTGCATCTGTGTAAATGTGTGTGTATGCATCTGTGTAAATGTGTGTGTGTGCATCTGTGTAAATGTGTGTGTGTGTGTGTGTGTGTGCATCTGTGTAAATGTGTGTGTGTGTGCATCTGTGTAAATGTGTGTGTGTATGCATCTGTGTAAATGTGTGTGTGTGTGCATCTGTGTAAATGTGTGTGTGTGTATGCATCTGTGTAAATGTGTGTGTGTGTGTATGCATCTGTGTAAATGTGTGTGTGTGCATCTGTGTAAATGTGTGTGTGTGCATGTGTGTGTGTGTGCATCTGTGTAAATGTGTGTGTGCATCTGTGTAAATGTGTGTGTGTGTGTGTGTGTGTGTGTGTGTGCATCTGTGTAAATGTGTGTGTGTGCATCTGTGTAAATGTGTGTGTGTGTGCATCTGTGTAAATGTGTGTGTATGCATCTGTGTAAATGTGTGTGTATGCATCTGTGTAAATGTGTGTGTGTGTGTGCATCTGTGTAAATGTGTGTGTGTGCATCTGTGTAAATGTGTGTGTGTATGCATCTGTGTAAATGTGTGTGTGTGTGTATGCATCTGTGTAAATGTGTGTGTATGCATCTGTGTAAATGTGTGTGTATGCATCTGTGTAAATGTGTGTGTGTGTGTATGCATCTGTGTAAATGTGTGTGTATGCATCTGTGTAAATGTGTGTGTATGCATCTGTGTAAATGTGTGTGTGTGTGCATCTGTGTAAATGTGTGTGTGTGTGTGTGTGTGTGCATCTGTGTAAATGTGTGTGTGTGTGCATCTGTGTAAATGTGTGTGTGTGTGTGTGTGTGTGTGTGTGTGTGCATCTGTGTAAATGTGTGTGTGTGCATCTGTGTAAATGTGTGTGTGTGTGTGCATCTGTGTAAATGTGTGTGTGTGCATCTGTGTAAATGTGTGTGTGCATCTGTGTAAATGTGTGTGTGTGCATCTGTGTAAATGTGTGTGTGCATCTGTGTAAATGTGTGTGTGCATCTGTGTAAATGTGTGTGTGCATCTGTGTAAATGTGTGTGTATGCATCTGTGTAAATGTGTGTGTATGCATCTGTGTAAATGTGTGTGTGTGTGTGTGTGTGCATCTGTGTAAATGTGTGTGTATGCATCTGTGTAAATGTGTGTGTTTGCATCTGTGTAAATGTGTGTGTATGCATCTGTGTAAATGTGTGTGTGCATCTGTGTAAATGTGTGTGTGCATCTGTGTAAATGTGTGTGTGTGCATCTGTGTGTGTGTGTGCATCTGTGTAAATGTGTGTGTGTGCATCTGTGTAAATGTGTGTGTGTGTGTGTGTGTATGCATCTGTGTAAATGTGTGTGTGTGTATGCATCTGTGTAAATGTGTGTGTGTATGCATCTGTGTAAATGTGTGTATGCATCTGTGTAAATGTGTGTGTGTGTATGCATCTGTGTAAATGTGTGTGTGTGTATGCATCTGTGTAAATGTGTGTGTGTGTGTATGCATCTGTGTAAATGTGTGTGTATGCATCTGTGTAAATGTGTGTGTGTGCATCTGTGTAAATGTGTGTGTGTATGCATCTGTGTAAATGTGTGTGTGTGCATCTGTGTAAATGTGTGTGTGTGTGTATGCATCTGTGTAAATGTGTGTGTATGCATCTGTGTAAATGTGTGTGTGTGTGCATCTGTGTAAATGTGTGTGTATGCATCTGTGTAAATGTGTGTGTGTATGCATCTGTGTAAATGTGTGTGTATGCATCTGTGTAAATGTGTGTGTGTGCATCTGTGTAAATGTGTGTGTGTGTATGCATCTGTGTAAATGTGTGTGTGTGCATCTGTGTAAATGTGTGTGTGTGCATCTGTGTAAATGTGTGTGCATCTGTAAGTGTGCATCTGTGTGTGTGTGCATCTGTGTAAATGTGTGTGTGCATCTGTGTAAATGTGTGTGTGTGTGCATCTGTGTAAATGTGTGTGTGCATCTGTGTAAATGTGTGTGTGCATCTGTGTGTGTGTGTGTGCGCATCTGTGTAAATGTGTGTGTGCGCATCTGTGTAAATGTGTGTGTGCGCATCTGTGTAAATGTGTGTGTGTGCGCATCTGTGTAAATGTGTGTGTGCGCATCTGTGTAAATGTGTGTGCATCGGTGTGTGTGTGTGTGTGTGTGTGTGTGCATCTGTGTAAATGTGTGTGTGTGTGTGTGTGCATCTGTGTAAATGTGTGTGTGTGTGTGCATCTGTGTAAATGTGTGTGTATGCATCTGTGTAAATGTGTGTGTATGCATCTGTGTAAATGTGTGTGTGTATGCATCTGTGTAAATGTGTGTGTATGCATCTGTGTAAATGTGTGTGTGTGTGCATCTGTGTAAATGTGTGTGTATATGTGTGTATATGCATCTGTGTGAATGTGTGTGTGCATCTGTGTAAATGCATGTGTGCATCTGTGTAAATGTGTGTACGTGCATCTGTGTAAATGTGTGCGTGCATCATGTAAATGTGTGTGTGCATCTGTGTAAGTGTGTGTGTGTGCATCTGTGTAAGTGTGTGTGTGTGCATCTGTGTAAATGTGTGTGCATCTGTGTAAGTGTGTGTGTATGCATCTGTGTAAATGTGTGTGCATGCATCTGTGTAAATGTGTGTGTATGCATCTGTGTAAATGTGTGTGTGTGTGTATGCATCTGTGTAAATGTGTGTATGCCCATCTCTGTAAATGTGTGTATGCATCTGTGTAAATGTGTGTATGCATCTGTGTAAATGTGTGTGTATGCATCTGTGCAAGTGTGTGTGTGCATGTGTGTGTGCAAGTGTGTGTATGCATGTGTGTGTGCATGTGTGTGTGCATCTGTGTAAATGTGTGTGTGTATGCATCTGTGTAAATGTGTGTGTATGCATCTGTGTAAATGTGTGTGTATGCATCTGTGTAAATGTGTGTGTATGCATCTGTGTAAATGTGTGTGTTTGTGTATGCATCTGTGTAAATGTGTGTGTGTGCGCATCTGTGTAAGTGTGTGTGCGCATCTGTGTAAGTGTGTGCGTGCGCATCTGTGTAAATGTGCGTGCATGTGTATGCATCTGTGTGTGTGTGTATATACCTGTGCAAGTGTGTGTGTATATATCTGTGCAAGTGTGTGTGAGATATTTAGATTCATAGGTATGTACTAGGTTATCTGCCCGAAGGCATTTATAAGCCTAGCCGGAACGTGTTGGCTTTCGCCGCCCCCTTAGATTAGTTCCCTGTGCCTCTGTCCAGCACAGCCATTGAAGTGATCCCTGGGGTAAACTGTTTCTCATCCACTCGTCCAGGTCTCTCTTGAAAAGGGTTAGTGAGGAGCTCTGCCTAATGTAGATTGGAATCTTGTTCCAGAGCATGGGAGGTCTCTGGGACAGGAACCTATTCCTCCAGCACGTCCTATTTATTGTTGTGGTGAGGTTTAGATCCCTATAGCATGTGGCTCGAGGGGGATACGTTTTTCTGTAGGTGGAGCAGGTCCATCAATTCTGGGTTGGACATGGCCTTGAATGTCAGGTAGAGATCACCTCCGAGTAGGCGGTATGCATCCGAATACAGCTGAAGTTTGCAGAGCTGCATAGGGCATCTACTTGAGGCCAGTGATCCTCGAGGAACTTCTGTTGTCTTTCCAGTTGTTGCAGGTGTCTTGTAAGGTACATCCCAAATGGGGCATTGTACTCTACGATGGGTCTGATGAGTGATGCGTAGAGGGGCCCAATGACCTCTTTCGATCTGGATGCAAACTGTTTTGCGATTAGTGGGCCACCTAGAAGGATTTTCTAACCACTTTGGCAATGTGATTATCAAATGAGAGGTTACCATCTACTTGGGTCCCCAGATCCCTTATTACATCTTCCGTATTTAGGGGGCTACCACTTATGTGGTTGTTTGTGGGTACTTACAAAGGGGATGACTATGCACTTTTTGGCATTTAGCTTGAGACCATGGTTTTGACACCAGGTATCTGTCTCAGTGAGACCCTTTTGGAGGATGTGTCAGCCGGAGTCAATTATAGCCCATAGTTTGCAGTAGTCTGCGAACTTCGTGAGTCCTCCTGTGCTTGCCTGTACCTCAGAGGTATATGCTGAACAGGAGGGGTCCTAGGACAGAGTCTGGGGAATGCCACTAACAGGTTTAAGAGTCAGACCTAGCTCCTGCAACTCTTACCATGTGGGTTCTGTCTGTGAGCCAGTTGGCAACCCATCTCGTGATGTAGGGGTTTATGTTCAGGCTGGTGAGCTTGTCTATAATACCAGAGTGGGGAATAGTGTCAAAGTCCTTTGCGAGGTCTAGGTAGGCTGTGTAGACCCACCTTTCCCTCATCTATAGCCTTGGTAATAGTCTCAAATAAGTCCACCAGGTTTAGGAGGCATGATCTGTCCTTAAAGCCGAACTGGGTTGGGTTGGGTCCAGTGTTTGGAGGTTTCCAATGTCTCTGTGAGATCCAGGAGGATGCGCTCTATAGCTTTGCAGACCAAGCTAGCCAGGCTTATAGGGCGATAGTTCCCAGGGTCCGTTGTGGCTCTGCCTTTGTAGAGTGGAATAACCATTGCTGTGCACCACTCTGTGGGCATGTAGCCTGTGGAGAGGCAGAGTTTAAACAGTGTGTTTAGGTGAGGGGTTAGTTCATCTTTGAGATAATGTAGGTCACAGTCTGGGACACCATCCGGTCCCATTGATGCTGTGTTTTTGGCATTGGAAAGGGTTGTTTTAATCTGTCTGTGATTTCAGGGGAACTACATTCTTCTGGTATAGTTATGGGCCCTTTTAGGGGTGAAGTTTGTACTGAACCAGTCTGTCAGGATGTTGGCTATATCGGTCGGTTCAGTGTATTGTGCGTCATTCTCCCTAACTCAGAGCAGATCTGAGAATTGCCACTTAGATTCTTGACATAGCTAAAGAATGCCTTGTGGTTATCTTTGGAGTCCATGGCAATTTTTCTTTCGAAGCTAGCCTTGGATGATTTTATGAGGGAACGTAGTTTCATGCTGATACTGATCAGGGAGGTCTTCCCTTCTTGGGATTTTACTCTTTTCTGTACTAGTTTCCTTCTTCTATTGTATAGCTTGTTTACAGCAGGGGTCCACCAGACTAGTTTCCTTTGCTTGGAGGAGGGAGTCTTGGTTTTGTCTGGGATAGCACGATCCATGCATTCTTGTAGGTGCCCATAGAGTGCATTAGTAAAGGATTTTGCAGCTTGGACAGCGTTATCCTTAAGCATGGGGGCTTTAAACGTCCCACCTTAGTCTCAAGTAACGTGAAGTTTGCTTTTGAAAAGTTTCACGGTTGTTTCTTTGACCAGGGGTGGTGGCGGAATGTGGATATCCAGAGTGATTAGTTTATGGTCAGATCTAACCAGTGAGGGGTTGATCTCCGGTGTGGAACACCAGTCGCCCATGTTGGTGATGACCAGGTCCACTATGTCACCTCTGGTGGGGGTGTTAACCGGTTGACCCAGGGCGTTTTGAGTTTATAAAATTCCAGGAAATGTTAGGCCAGGGAGTTTGTACTCTAGTTCTCCCAGTTAATGTTTGGATAATTGAAATCATCCAATATCAGGGTATTTGGTAGGACCTTTCCCAGTGTTTCCAGGAATGCAGAGTGGGGGTCCTGGGGCATGGGTGATGTGTAAATAGATGTATAGCTATACATTTATATAAAATGTATAATAGTTTCATAAGTCGGTACTAGGCTCTCTCTGATCTAGGGCCTATACAAGCTTATAATTTCCCGGATATTTCTTCCCACAATATTTGCCTCCCTGGACCCCTGTCTACAGTCAATAGATTTTTTTCTAAAATTTATGGAAAGGGACATTGGGTTTGAAACTTCATATGGAAGAAAACTCAGGACAAGACAAAGTGACCGTCACAAAACTAAAGCTCAACTGGTGAACTGTAACTTAAGATGTTAAGTTGTCAATCTCGCTTTCATTCTTGCTGGATGGGTCCGGAGCCAATCCTTGGCTCCGACTCGGCACTTGCTAAGCTCAAGAGTCACTTTTACCAGCTCGAGGCAGCCCCATATCCCATGATGCAAGGCGGTAATTATCCAGATCTCGTTTGCCGCTTCGCTAATGAGGTCATCCTTTTTACCAGCTCCTGGTAAGCTATTTGTTCATTGATGTGTCAGGCTCCAAAACCCTAAAAATTTTCTTATAGACTTAGTGAACCTTATTCACTTAGCTCCATACCCATTCCCACTTAGTTCACTCTTCATAGTTTTCTGTGTTTCGGGCCTTAGGCCTTTTGCCACCCTCACAGTACCCGTCAAGTTTTTCCCTTAGGTGTGTGTGGGTTGTCTCACGGTTAACCAATTATTTACACTTAATTTAGTTATTAGTATCTTTTTTGGTCTGATTGTTGTGTGTGTGTGTTTTAGGTCAGACATGTCTAAAGATACTAGGGTCTCAGGTTTCAAGAAGTGTGACTCGTGCTGTCAGAAGATGTCTGACAGACGGTCACACCTTGTATTTATTGCCTGGGACCCCTACACCTGCAGGACTCCTGTGCTATTTGTCAGAGAGTCCTGCAGGAATGTAGAAATAAGTTGATCCTCAGGGGTCTTCTTAAACCTGAGTGCTCCCTGGCCAAGGTCGGCTCCGGGAAGCCCTCCAAGCCTCCCAAGACCCAGGCTTCGGTGTCCAAGTCTGTGGTCTTGGTTCCGGCTCCGTCCAGAGCCGATCCTTCCTTGTTGGAAGCTTCAGTACCTGGCTTCGGCTCCTGTGTTGGCTCCGTCTGGAGCAGACACCCTAGTGTCGAAGCATGTCTCGGCTCCGGCTGGAGCCGAGATATCTTGTCTCCTCTCGGAGCCGACAAGTTGTCGGCTCCGCCTGGAGCCGAACGTTCTTCAGCTCCGATGGCTCCGTCCAAAAAGAGATCTAGATCTCCATCATTGGAATCTATACACTCTGCTCCAGCCTCTCCCTTGCTTTCGGAGCGGAGCCATCTGAGCTGATCGAGGTCATCCAGGCTCTCAGACCACGACTTAGAGAGTGGTGAGTAGGCTTTTAAAATCACAGGCACTAGCCCAGATGCTCCAAAGCCCGTCTCAGACGTCGGCTATTATACACCCTCCTGAGATTCCTCCTTCGACTCTCCTACAGAGTTTGGAGCCGGAGATTATTGATACCGTGACTGTTCCTGCTTCGGAGCTGATACCACACCTTTCGGCTCAGTCGTCCTCGACTCCCATCTCCTCCTGGAGACCTTCCTTGGAGGGATCCGGGCGTCTGGCTTCCTTGGTCAGTTCCGAGGGGGCGAGTGGCATCGGACCCTTGTCTGACCCCGTTCTCCCTCTCGGAGCTTCAGCCTTTGTGAGCTCAGCCCCGACATCTGCTTCGGAGCCTTCCCTTTCGGTGAGACCAGAGATTCCAGTTTCTTCAGCACGGGATCTCTCGGCCCTCCCTGGAAGGGGAGCCTTCGAGGTGATGAGGAGTGTGCTAGCCCCTGAGCTTAGTCAACAGTCTGTTCCTTTAGCTCCTCCCTCAATGGTGCCTGTAGATGCCTCTTCCCACTCTTGCTCCCAGACCCAGAGATCCATCGCCCCAGCTCTCCCCATTGGGAAGATCTTCCTCTTCCGAGGTTTCTCCTGATCCTTCAGGTGAACCCCCGCGTAAGAGGACCCGCAAGAGGAAGCATTTAGACTCCCCCCGAGTCTACAACATCATATATCGATTTAGATAAGTCTGAGGGGTCCCCAAGATCTCCCTCTGAGGATGTTTCTTTCAGACATCCTTGAACTCCTGAAACAGAGGGGGAACTGGCCCTCCATTAATCCCTCCGAGGATGAGTCAGTATCTCTGGAGGCTTTTGGATCTTGACCCTCCACCTCCTGGGTGTCTCCGCCTTTCGACCCCCTTATGGAAGTCATAGCTCGAAAGGCATGGGCATCTCCTGATTCAGTGGAACCAGTCCCTAGGAGACCTTCAAAGTTTATCATGGCCCCCGCTGAAAAGCAGTTTCTTACTAAGGGTGTCTCGGTTGATGCCATGGTGGTGGCCGCCACCAAGAAGGAACTTGCAGATCCTTCCATGCCAGTCCATCCTCCTAACAAGGAGTCTAGGACCATGGACAGGTACGGCAAGCGGATGTTTTCCTCAGCGACCTTTGCTATGCGTTCGCTGAATTATTTGTGTCACTTCACCAGACTTCAGAGACATCCTCAAAGAATTGGGTGAAGTAGTTCAGGATCCGTCAGTGGCAGGGGCTCAAGAAAAGATTGCCTCTCAGCTAGGAATACTAAATTCCATAACCAACTCCTCCATGCGGCTCATTTCTTATGCAGCCGATGGGGTGAGTAGAGCTGCAGGCACAGGAGTGGCCCTCAGACATCAGTCCTGGATGCGGCTCTGTAATTTTGCAGACCCCTTTAAGGCATCCTTCATAAACTCTCCCTTTGATGGGACAACTTTGTTTGGCCCTCAGGTGAAGGACACTGACCAGGTGCGGGCAAGACTCTCTGCTGTAGGAGTCAGTTTCTCCACCCCTTCTAGACCTTACCCCAAGGGTCAGAAGGGAGGGGAAAAATGTGGTTCTGGAAATCACAGGGAGTCACGCCTGACGCACGTGGTCAGTTTACCCCCAGAGGCAGAGGGGGTAATAAGACGCCGCCCTAGGGGCAGAGGGGGTCTGCAGAACCAGGGCTCCAGAGAGCCTCTGACAAGCCCTTCCAGCATCCCTGAGGTGTTGCCCGACTGCCCACCCTTGGAGGCAGTCGGGGGAAGATTGTCGCTGTACCCAGAAGCCTGGCTATCCCTCTCTCAAGACAAATGGGTACAGTCGATCATATCAGAGGGTTACAAGATTCCTTTCCAGGAAAGCCCCTTCCCTCAAAAAGGTTCCCTTCCAGACGTACCACCCAGTCTAAGGGAAATTGCAAAATTAGAGATGTCAAAGCTTCTAAAGAAAAGAGCCATCCAGCCAGTACCAAAAGATCAGTTAAGAGTCCGGAATCTACTAGAGGTTCTTTTTGGTCCCCAAAAAGACGGGAGACTGGAGACCAATATTAGACCCCAGCAGGCTCAACAAGTCTGTCAAAAAGACAAGGTTTCGGATGGTCACACTTCAATCGATTTTGCCTTTTCTGGGCAAAGGCAACTGGATGTGCTCCATAGACCTTCAGGATGCGTACCATCACATAAAAATCCACACACTCCAGAAGTTTTCTCCGCTTTCGGCTGGGGACCAGTCATTTTCAATTCAGAGCCCTGTCCTTTGGTCTCACTACAGCCCCCAGAGTGTTCACCAGATGCATGGCAGTGGTCACGGCTCACCTGAGACTTCAAGGATTCCAGGTGTTTCCGTATCTCGACGACTGGCTCCTCTCAGCCACCACCAGGCATCAACTTCTCCAAGCCAGAGATTACACTCTAAGTCTCTGCGGTCACTTAGGAATTTCAGTCAACTTCGAAAAGTCTTCCTTATCGCCCTGCCAATCCATTACCTTTTTAGGCGCAAATCTAGACAGTACTCTGATGTCAGCAAACCTGACACTACTCGGATGTCAGCAAACCTAACAAGTCAGAGAATCCTAGATATCCAAAACCATGTTCGGATCATCCTATCCAGCAAAAGGGTACAAGCCAGGTTGGTCCTGAAAGTGTTGGGCCTCATGGCAGCTGCCATCACACTTCTTCCTCTGGCCCGTTTTCACATGCGTCTCCTACAATGGATGTTGTTTACCCAATGGTCCTTCCAGCAGCTTCCCATGCATCACAAGATCCTGGATGTTGTTTACCCAATGGTCCTTCCAGCAGCTTCCCATGCATCACAAGATCCTGGTGACACAAACCTGCAAGAACCATCTATCCTGGTGGACTTCCTCTCCTCTAGTCCATCAGGGCAGACCATTTGTTCCCCCGGCCCCGGTAGCCACTTCGGATGCCTCCCTGATCGGGTGTGGGGGGGCATTATCAGGGCAGGATGGTTCATGGCACGTGGCAACCGTTCGAATACCACCTGCACATAAATGTCCTAGAGATGAGAGCAGTGCTTTTAACGTTGCAAGCCCTCAACGACTTTCTTCCTTTAGGGACTATTGCAGTTCACACGGACAACATGCCCGTGGTGCGGTACATCAACAAGCAGGGCGGAACCAAGTCCTACCCCTTGCGTTGAGAAGCTCTCAGACTTTGGCAATGGGTGATCTCCTCTCATCGGTTTCTGGTAGCAACGCATATCCCTGGGAAAACCAATGTAGTAGCGGACAGATTGAGCAGAGCTATACTCATGCCTCACGAGTGGTCTCAACCAATCCATAGTGGAGGAGATTTTTCAGAAGTGGGGCCGCCCATGCTGCGATCTTTTTGCTACACCTCAAAACAGCAAATGCCCAGACTTCTCTCTTCCCACTTCCGGGCCATCCCCCCAGAGACGCTCTTACCCAAGATTGGCCCCGGGGACTCCTTTATGCCTTTCCTCCCTTTCCTTTGATACCACAAGTGCTCCAGAAAGCTACAGTCTTGAGAGCCAAAATGATTCTCATTGCCCCTTACTGGCCTCGACAATTTGGTTCCCGTTCCTTCATCGCCATCTTTTGGTGCAGCCCTGGCATCTGGACCCAGTTCCAGATCTTCTAAACCACCAGTCGGGTCAACTGCACCGGTCCGTTCCTTCCCTCAACCTCACAGCTTGGTTGCTCCACTTCCTTCCTTAGCCAGGCTTCCTATGATCTCTAACCCCGTTAGAGATATCATAGTAGCTTCTCTTAAGTCCTCTACCAGGAGGATTTACTCTAGCAAGTGGAAAAACGCTTCTTTTGGGCAAAGTCTAAGAACATAGACCCCCTTTACTGCCCCTATTCAGTCAGTCTTGGATTTTCTAGCGGACATTTTTCACTCAGGTTCTTAGTCTTCCGCAGTCAAAGTTCAGTTGGCAGCAATCTCGAATTTCCATGCAGGGTTTGCAGACCACAACATTATGTCCCACAAACTTTGCAAAGCCTCTCTCAAAGGAGTGTTCCTCCTTAAACCCCCTGTTAGAGATCCTCCACCACAGTGGGACCTAAATTTAGTGCAGACATCCTTGATACTTCCCCCTTTTGAACCGGCTGTTTCATGTTCACTAAAGTTTCTTTCTTGGAAGACAATTTTTCTAGTCGCTATTACCTCGGCTAGAAGAGTGTCTGAACTTCATGCCCTCTGTGTTCGTCCCCCTTATTTGGTCTTCCACAAGGACAGAGTATCCTTGAGAACCAATCCATCCTTTTTGCCCAAGGTTGCTTCCAAGACAAATTTAAACCAATCCATTGATCTCCCTGTATTTTTTCCAAATTATTCTAACAGGGCGGAACAAAAATTGCATTACCTAGATGTTCATCGCAAACTCAGATTTTACTTGGACAGGACAAAGCAATTTAGGAAGTCCGATCAGCTCTTCCTTTCTTATGCTGAAAATAGAAAAGGTCTCCCTGTTTCTAATGCTGAAAATAGAAAAGGTCTCCCTGTTTCTAAAGTGACCTTATCCAGATGGCTATCTTCCACCATTTGACATTTATCAGCTTAGGGGCAAACAGCTGAACTCAAAACCTAAAGCTCATTCCACAAGAGGTCTAGCCACTTTACAGCTTTTCAGGCTAGGCTACCCTTAGATACTATTTGTGCAGCAGCCACTTGGGCCACTCCTCATACCTTCGTTTCTCATTACAAATTGGATTTGGCCTCCAGGGACAGGGCAAGCTTTGGTTCCACTGTTCTCAAGAGTCTGTTCCATTGAGCCACCCAGGATAGAGGTGCTAGGGACGCGGTCCCATCCAGCAAGAATGAAGGCGAGATTGACAACTTAACATTTAGAAGTTATGTACCTACCATAACGTTCCATGTTAGTAGTCTTCTCTCGCCTTCTTACGTCCCTCCCGTCCCCCTAGCCTGGACAGACCTTGATCCCCTTTTTTCTCTGGAAGATTCTTCTTCCTTGGACACCAGATAGTTCTTTGTCCTGATTACCTGGTTTCCCTTACAGCCTTTTTAGGTTAGTTTTTCCTCTTTCCTTAGTGGAAAGTTTTATAGGCAGTTTTTCCTCTAGATACCAAACGAGATCTGGGTAATTACCGCCTTGCATCATGGGATATGGGGCTGCCTCGAGCTGGTAAAAGTGACTCTCGAGCTTAGCAAGTGCCGAGTCGGAGCCGAGGATCGGCTCCGGACCCATCCAGCAAGAAAGGAGACGAGAGAAGACAACTAACATGGAACGTTATGGTAGGTACATAACTTCTAATTACACTTCACTCACGTTACCATAAAGGAAACCTACACTGCAGCTGCTGCATCTAGCTACAGAGCAGCAAATGCACCAAGCATTATAGTACAAGTATAGCGACATCTAGACATATATAGATGCAGCTAACATCAAGACTCTATGAAAGAAACATTTTGTCCATGGTTGCGGTTCTCCTTTAAATCAATGGTGTATTAGAAACAAAAGTGTAGCATTTCCACATTTTGGAAACAGTCCTGACAGCAGGTTACAGTACAGGCAGACTCCATTCTGCTTCACAGAGGAGCAATGTGGTTGTTTCAGCACCTTCACAGACATAATTTTATCCACTGACCACAATGCAACAAAAACTAGAAAATCCTCCTATCCAGCCCAATTAATAACTACAGGCAAGTCATCCCAAATCAGGGCAAATTTATTTTACTTTTCTTGATATCAAAGATCCAAAGGAGCATTTACACAAACAGCCTGCAAAACACAAGAGGAAAGGGAGAATATGTAGTTTAGTCATTTTACACAGTCTAGCAACTGGAGCAGGAGGAAGCAGGCAGCCTGCATTGGTAGAGATATAGACCTCCTTTTGAAACTCAATTCAGTGGTTTTCTCTGGAGACCAGGAATCCACGGAGGGTAACCAAAACATTCTGTCCTGTAATCAGTTTTGGCCAATGTATTCTCAGAGGAATAGCCAGAGGACTGACATGACACATCCTGGTCCAAATAAGGTGTTGGGCGCTGGCTCCCCACAGGGTGAGAGCAATCAGAGACTACTTATCCAAGAGGTTACCAAGCATTTTTGCTACAACGACCCCGATCTCTATCCTAGAAGCGGACATCTGTGTTATATGTGAAGGCATACTGTGTCTTTCTCTTTGGTCATGCATGCACCCACACATCTCAAGAATACCATGCAAATGGGCACGAACAGGGCCCAGTACAGATTCCTGGCACTGTATCCCATACACCACTTTAACATGCATCAATATTGGAGACACCAGAAGTGAAAGGATACTGGTGCTCTCTCCCACTTAAGGTGCTTAATCTGTTTGCCTGGGTGTTAATGCCTTATTCCTCTACACCATGGACCCAGGCCTCAAAGCTATCAAAGTGGAAATTACACGTGAAGTTACAGGCAAAGTTAGTGTCGGATTTCTCATGTTTTTCTCCACTACAAATGGCTGTATCAACTATAAGACCTTTCTTTTCATACAAGTTAGTAAAACTTTCATTCACACATTCCCAATTATGGCGCCTTTTGTCAAACGTTAGGTGCAAATCTTAAATATTCTGCATTCTCCAAGTCCAGAAAAATAAGTGTGTTTTTTTTTTACGGAGCTACTTGTCTACCAGAGAGGCACTTAATCAGCTTAGTAGGCAAGACATAACTTTTCAGCAATGAAAAACGAGAAGTGTTTTTTTCCCGTGTCACAGTCATGAAAATTTGACATCAAGAGCTAAAGACAGTGCTGCGTATCTTCTCCATCCTTACTTCTGTTGGCACAAGAGAAGCCACTGACTATGGAAAAAATGGAGGACCAAGTACAAGAAAATTTATACAGCGATGCATTTTTTTATTTAAGAAAATATCTCCCACAATTCCTACAGAAAAAAATGCATTACTTAAAAAACTTGACACTTAAAGGTGAAGTTAGTCTTCACGTGATGTACAATGGCATGACAATTACAGATGCACTCTTGTAACACAAGTGAGCTGGCAAAGAAAACATGGGCCATGAACTGCAGCAACAGTGCCATGGATTAAGAAAGTTACAACTACCATCAGATGGAAATAAGTTTTCACCAAGGAAATGGTGCAACCCAAACATTTGTAAAAGCTTTTAAAAGTACTATATGCACTCTTAAAGTGGAGCTGAAATATGACATTTTAGCTCAGTTAGCCTCAGATTTGTTACAAGAAGCTACGATCTGAACACTCCCAATTGAGTCTGTCTTTAGGAAGTACCAAAAGGATTTCTGGTTTCCTAGTGACAGATCCCACCACATGAACTGGGGGCATGGCCAGACCCGTAAATCCTGGAGCCGAAGGAAAAACAGCAAGTAGAGCAAAAACCACAGGCAATAGGGCCGAGGATGCTATGAAGTTTCCCAGTTTTTGGGCCTGCAAAAAGAATTGCATCAGATGTTCCACGTATGACTACTTTAGGCTCCCAAATTATCTAGACTGGACAGAATATGCCAACAGCATCTGAGATTAGTTCCTTCCTGGGGATGGACTTGAGAAATATAGTACAACCTTCTGCAAAAGGTAGCAAACCAATTTAGTATATTCCAGCCTGCCATCTTAAAACCACTGACATACATCTCAGAATTTAATGTACTAAAATACTTCGAGCAGGCCTTCATGTTTTGGATGGGCATCTTCCAACCTCATTTTTATAATGCATTACTCAAGTCTCAATCAGGTTAAAAAAAAACAAATTGGTAGTTCTCTCTGCCCCAGCCACAATAATATTCCTACAATGAACTACAATTCCAAGTTTTTTTTTTATTACAAAATTATACTTTTTCATCATAAATCAGTAGTAACAATGATGCAGCAGCTTTTAAACTACTAAAAAAATTATATACACTGCAAAAAAGTGCACAGACAATTTGTACATTTTATGTATATGCAGGGATATACATTCCTTTCAAACTCAGTACGGTGTTTAGGCATGTGCAATCAATACACAACTACATTATGAAAGCAAGACCCTTGCTATACTGACAGACACCAGAGTAAGGTGCTAAAAGGTAACTGAAGTTGCCTTCAGAATGAGGTATAAATTCAAAAGAACTACTCTTTCAAGTTCTGCAACATATACTATAGGAAATACATATAGTCTACAGAAAATATAAAAAAGTATTAGGCTTGTACTCTTGCTGGAAACAAAGACGACTGAGGGATTATGTGACAATGCTCAACTACTACCATGAAGAGACATTTCCAACCAGGCAATGCTGCTTTCTATTCATTTGACCACAGACACCAAATGACAGTAACTAAAGCCAAAGAGGTACATTTAACGACCCAGACTCCAGGTAAAGTCCTCAAACCTCTGCAACTACAAAAAAAACAGTTGTCACCGGAATACACGCACCCGTCTCAGTCAGGCCCCAGCACAGAGCAAGCCCTTCCTTGTGCCACTACTGATCACAACCTATTTTGCCTTAAAATAAAGTTATCTGGATTAGTGGTACAGAGTTTGCATTTGAGCCTGGTAGCACAGTACAGTGTGGTAAAAAGGGCAGTTGCTCAGACTGCTCCATTATAAGAGACCAAAATAAAAATACTCCCCCAAAGCAGCACCTGATGCATTACAGAAAACACATTCACTGGTAACAGATTTCACAACTTAAATCCTACAGTAACACCATACATAAATTGTGTTCATGCTACTATGCATAAAACTTTTAATCACAGTGTAAAATAATCTTCCCCTGTAGCATTCCATGGTGGTTCGGATAAATACTGGCTTTAAATACACAAGCTCTGTACTGCATATAAATGCATACGGGAAAAACACATCACAACCAAAGCAGAAGTGATAAAATGGTGTAAAATTAGAATAAATAACTGTTTGCATGACAAGATAAATGACTATAAATAAAACAAGTCTGTGCTACCAGTACTACCCAGACAAACCTGGGGGAAAATGACCAAGGCAAAGCCTTTAAATGCAAGATGGTGGTCCCATCAAGTTTTTGGTGGTAAGCCTTCTCTCATCAGACATGCTTGCAACCCTTCTCTCGTCAGACGTGCTTTCAACCAGTCAGGAGCACTGTGCTGCACACATCTCTTCCTCTTGTAGAAGTGGCACTGGTGCGCCATACATCTTTGCTGCTTGTTTCTCAAATGCTGCCACCATCTGCCTCACAACATCATCAAAGAACAGGTTAGCCAACTGGGAATGCAAAAGTGACTTGAACTCAAAAGAGACCTAAAGAAGAAGAAGAAGAAAAAAAAAAAAAAGTAAGCCTTAAATCTACAGTACAAGCTCAAATCTTCTGAAGGAACACAAGCAAAGTGAGACTTGATATATTAATATATATTAATAGCTATATTTCAGAAAGGAATGCAACTGCAGCTCAGTCTCCCTTGAAAAGACAAACTAATCATTTCCAATGACAACTATAGCGCAAGTATTACATGCAGACAAACCAAACAAGTTTCGTACTCAGTGAAGTAAATTATGGCAGCATCCCAGCTCAATGAGCAGGACTTTGCTATCCCTGCATTTGCCACATCTCACACCCAACTTAAACAGGAAAGACTTCTACCTGCAATACTACCATGCAATGATGCAACATTGCAAAAGGAAAGAAACTTCAATTAAATCAAAGGGAGACACAACCACAACTGCAAAAGGAGGCTAATACTGTAGTGTTTCATTAGGAGAAAACATACTCAAACAGGATCAATATTCTGAAGACCAGAGTTTCAAAAGTCCAGAATTCCAGAATTAAGCACTGCAGAGCAACACTGGAGGACTTGCATACAGGGATAGGAAAATCACAGCAAGTGTGTTCATAGGTTGGTACTAGGCTATCAGCCATAGGGCCTATACAAGCCTAGCCATAACAATTCCCTGGCTATTTCTTCCCACATTACTTTCCTGAACCCCTGTCTAGCAGGGCGACTGACGTGATCCCTGGGGTGAATTTCCTCTCTCCCATCCAATCGTCAAGGTTCCTCTTGAAGAGGTCCAAAGAGGCACTCTGACATGTATGGGCAATCTATTCCAGAGTCTGGGGAGTCTCGGGGTCAGGAACCTATCCCTCCAGCATGTTTTGTTTATTGTGATGACAAGGTTTTAGATCTCTGGAGCGTGCAGCTCTGAGGGATTGGGATTTCTTTAAGTGTAGCATGTCCAACAGCTCTGGGTTTGACATGGCCTTGTATGTTAAGCAGAGATCGCCTCTGAGTAGACGATATGCGACAGAGTATAGCTGGAGTTTAAGGCGGTCAGCGTAGGGCATCTGCTTTAGGCCTGTGATTCTTTTAGTGAGGTATTTCGGAGGCCTTTCCAGTTGTTGCAGATGTCTTGAGAGGTACATACCAAATGGGGCGTTGTATAGGTACATACCAAATGGGGCGTTGTATTCTATAATGGGTCTAATGAGGGATGAGTACAGTGGGACAATGACCTCCTTTTTTCTGGATGAAAAGCCCTTCGTGATGAGGTGTGCCACATAGGATTTCCTGACTGTTGTGGCCATCGAAGGTGAGACCACTGTCCACCTGTGTCCCTAAGTCTCTTATCACACTTTGTGTTTAGTGTACTGCCACCTATATGGTAATTCATGGATACATGTTTTTTTCCCCAAAGGGGATAACAATACATTTCTTGGCATTGAGCTCGAGCCCATGGCTCTGGCACCAAGCATCTGTTTCTGCAAGACCCTTTTGTAGAGTATCCACATAATTTGGGGATTCAATAATGGCTCCCAGTTTGCAGTCATCTGCAAACTTTGTTAGCCAGAGTCCCTTAGTGTTGACCTGTACTTCAGAGAAGTAGATGCCAAACAAGAGCGGCCCCAGGACTGAACCCTGAGGTACTCCACTTGTCACTTGTCTGGAAATGGATTTGGAGTCTGCTACTTTTACAGTGTGGGTTCTATCAGTAAGCCATTTAGCAACCCATTGGGTGACATAGGGATTAATGCCCAACTTAGTAAGTTTATCTAGGATTCCAGAGTGGGGGATGGTGTCAAAGGCCTTGGCAAGGTCTAAATAGGCTGTGTGGACCACCTTACCCTTGTCCATGGCTCTGGAGACTGATTCAAAGAAGTCAATCAGGTTCAGGAGACAAGATCGGCCCTTCACAAACCCAAACTGGGTGGGGTCCAGTGTTTGAAGGTTGCCAATGTCTTTGTTTATAAGTTCTATGATAATACGCTCCATGGCCTTGCAGATGAGGCTTGTCAGACTGATGGGACGGTAGCTTCCGGGATCCAAGGTGGATCCCCCCTTGTGGATTGGGATAACTGTAGCTCTGCGCCACTCAGTGGGCACGAAACCTGAGGTGAGGCTATGATTAAACATGACACTTAGGGGAGGTGCCAGTTCATATTGTAGTTCATGTAGTACACAGCCCGGGATGTCATCTGGTCCCATGGATGCTGTATTCTTGGCTTTAGATAGAGTGCGTTTTGTACCTGTGTGGCCGTTATTACTGGAATTTGGCAATCTTCTGGTATTAAGATGGGCCATTTAGGGGGGTGAAGTTGGCACTGAATCGATCTGCCAGGATATTGGCAATATCCTTTGGATCAGTATATTTAATGCCATTCTGTTTTAGCTCAGAGCAGATCTGAGCATTGCCATTTAGATTCTTGACATAGTTATAGAATGCTTTGTGGTTGTCTTTGGAATCTTTGGCAATTTTATTTTCGTAACTAGCTTTGGAGGATTTTATGAGGCATCTCAGTTTCTTACTGAGGCTAGTAAGGGAGTTTTTTGCATCCTGGGATTTTCCTCTTTTCTGCAAAAGTTTCTTCCTTTTGTTGTAAAGTTTGTTTATGGCAGGGGACCACCAGATTGGCTTCCTTTTTTTGGATGAGAGCATTTTGGTTCCATTTGGGATGGCACGATTCATGCATGAGTGGATGTGCTCGTACAGTGCCTTAGTGTAGGATTCAGCAGTTGAACTTTCAGTTCCCGTCTGCATGGGTGTCATGAAGTTTGTCACTTCTGACTTGAGTAGCATGAAGTTGGCTTTGGAGAAGTTTATGTGGTTAAATATACTCCCCCCCATTTCAATAGAGCAAACTCATTGGTTAGTACCCTACAGTACACATCGCGAACCTGTGAATGCACTTCCATGCAGCTGCATGTTCCTACGTATGCACCTTGCGTCTAAATTTAAGCTAGATGGTACTACAAATTTAGCCCAGTTAATTTCATTGTACCAAATATCTCCTTCATTACAGTGCCTTTGCTGAAAATTATCTAAACCCAGCTGGACTATACTGGTCAAGACTGAACAAGCCACAGACCACAAGCAGTAATACAAGGAATCAAACGTATGTATACACAATGAAAAAGTGAAAAGTAAAGCTTCATCATTCTCAAAGGGCCTTATCAAAAGTATTAAGCAGAGCAAGAAAGTGTTTGGGTCATCTGCACCACATTACTTGGTAAAGTCACTACATTAGGCTCATCGCAGTGTAACTACACTTATCAAACAGGGTTAGTTATGCACGGGGGGGGGGGGGGGATTTACTTTACACCAACATCCCTGCTTAGCCAGGATACTTTTTATACAGACTCCTTTATTAATCATGTTTTGCACATGAAGATACTGCTTTATCCCTTCTCAAAGGATCTCCAGCTGCCTGCGGTGATTTACTTCGGTATTCGTACACCACAGCCTGTTTAGTAGAGAAATGCAAAAAGGAAAAACGAAACTGTAAACTTCACATGTTAAAATGTACATCACTGACAACTGATAAAGCAAGTTGACACTTCAACTCCAATTTTCCTCATGTGCTTTTTAAGTGTCCTATTAAGGTGAAAGGTGAAAGAATATGCCATTCTGCAAGAAAGCTGTTCTGCCTCCAATACCTTTAAGGAAATACAAAGTGATGAAGCTCACTTATCTTGAGATCTGTTGGGCTCCCCTACGGCAACGGGATGTTTAGTAGTGGGTCACATTTCTCAAACTCTTACAGAAAGAAATCTGGACAAAGCATAAAATGCTGTTACAAAGACCCCAAAATTGGGATAGATTTTAAATATTTTTGGATTTCAAGTCTGCAAGTACTAACTTCAATATGCTTAAAAAAAAATAAATAAATAAAACACACATTTATGATAAAAAGATGGGACAAGTCCTGACAGTTAAGACTTATGCTGACAACTGCTTTATCCCTACAAAAAAACACACATCTACAAAAAATATACAAGTATGATCTTTAACCAAAGTCATGGCTGAAGGGAGTTTACCACAACCCACCAAGATGGCTACCAGCACAAGCAAATGTTTCTAAGATGCTCTTGTGCATACATATGGGGATAGGTTTACTATCAAAATGTAAACTGTGGTTTACATGGTCAATGTGCGGAATATTAATTAGGTTGGAATACCAATGTGCGGAATATTAATTAGGTTGGAATACCAACAACCTAACTGAGGCAAAGACTTAAGTTCGTTCCTCCCTTTGCAGCAGTATGTACCAGATCCGTACTGCACAGCGCTTGACAGTAATGTTTTTGCAGGGGGGGGGGGGGGGCAAGCCTCCCTGTACTCCTCACAGCCCTTGCCACCTGCAATCATATTAGTGTGTGGAAAAGGGCAAATCTCCCGATCTGCACTGTCCTGCAATCTCAGTACTCAACACCACCCATGTATGTGTGGATGCACAGTGGCATTCGCTCAAGAGACTCTCAGAATTGAAGGTTGGCAATACGGGAATCTGCTAACATTCAACATTCCCATGTTTGCCAAGCCTTCATTCTGCAATGTGATAGTAAACCATGTGGACATGCTATTAATTTGGAAAGGATACTCACATTAAATTTTAAAGTACAGGTCTGATGTTGTCCAGGTAACCCAGGACCAAACTGCCAAACCGTCTCCAGGTAATTAAACATCTTGCACTCCTTGCAGACAGCCTACAAGACAGGACACAAGTGAATGTTAATGTTCCAAAAATCCAAGCTTAACAGTTCAGTAAGCAGAAGAAGAATTCAAGTAGCGACAGTATATAAACTCTGATAATTCTACAATCACATCCCAATATCAGGACACTACAATGGAAAGATTCAGAATTTAAGACTGCCACACTACAATACCAGTAGTACTGTAAGCAGCGACATACTCCTGATCTACTAACATTGTGCCCCATAACACAGCCTCTACTCAAATATTGCAAGGACACAGAAATGTCACTCCAAATACCAACACTTGTGTTACATTCCATAATAAAGTGGTCTTCCAGGGCTTTTTGTACATCCAAAAAATGATCCAGCATAAAGGAAGATAAAATCACTAGGCTTTTATTGTGGCAACTCCATCATGCAAACCGGATTCAGCTAAGACATGAGCCTTCTTCAGTGCAACAGAAAATTCAGTTACTATCACAAAATTTAGAGAGATACATACAAACCAAATGAGATAGAACCACCAAAGAAAAATGTAGCTTAATTTGTTCAGACCAGGTCTACATAAAGCTCCCAGCCTGGTAATCCAAGAGGACTCCATATAATCTAATATCTCATGCCAACCTGCTTTGGAGGTTCTGTGCATTTGAATTTTATCAGTTATGATAAGCTTGAATTTAGCAGTTTTATGTATGAGAGTGTGTGTGTTTGTATAGGGCATTGGAAGCTCTATCATTTCTAATCTCGGTTCGCTTATACGGAGTCTAAAGGGTCTGGAAGTTTGTCCTACATAAGATGAACATGTAGCTAAATAGATTAACCAGTCACTGCTGCAGTTACCAAAAATTCTAATCTCATACACTTTGGAAGTGTTATAGCTAGTAATTTTTTCACTTTTGAAAATGTGTATACATGCACTGCAGTGACCACAAGGAACACAACCTACCAAAAAGTCACCAAATAATGTTTTCTGCATTGGGATGGGTGGGTTATACCTTTTATAATGGGTAAGATGTGAATTAATAAATAGTTCTATCCCTACGGTAGGAAAAAGCATATCTATCTGGTAATATCTCATTCAGATGTTAATGCGCCCGCAAAATATCCCAATGATTATTGATATCCCTGAATTTTGTGGTATTGCTTCCAAATGTAGTGACTAATCTGATAGGGTGGGATGTCTGTGTGTTCTGTCCAGTAGTTCCATGTTGATATTCCAGAAGTTGTGATCTTTACATACTGCTGACCTGGGTTACAGTTTGGGTAATGCAATGTTTATTAGCCTCTAGTTATCAACCTGTTTTTCAAGTCTTGTTGACACTCCTTTTGGGATTCTTCCAAAGAACAAATATGCTTAATGCGTAAAAATTGGGACTTTGGGATGTTGTTGATGGTCGATGATATGGCGGGGATGACTGGAAGCATGGAGTAATGTGTTTGGAAATTTCCTGTGTACCAGAGTTTCCAATGTGTGGTCTTCCTGTCGAGTAATAACATCCAAAAAAATAATTTCTTTATATTCCATGTTTAAAGTAAACTGAATATCCCACGTATTGCTATTGAGATATCTAACAAATTTGTGTACCAGTGTCGCATCGCCCCGCCAAACCATCCAACAATCATCTAGGTAACGTCTCCAAATATCTAACTCAGCCAGAAAGGAGTTAGTTAGAATCAAATAAATTGTTCCTCGAAAAAAACCCATAAATAAGTCCGCATAAATGGGAGCAAAAGATGCTCCCATAGCTGTACCTCTGACCTGCCAGGACTGGCCCTCAAAATAGAAAATGTTTTTGGTGAAAACATTGTTAACTTCACTAAGAAATTATTGAAACCCGGAGTGTATAGTTGGGATTATCTAACCAATAGCTTGTAAACCAGCACCGTGTGGTATGCTGGTATAAAGGGAGGTTACATCCACTGTACAGAGAAACTAGTCAGATTCCAATTGTGTATCCCAAATAATATTCAAAAATTCGGTAGCGTCTGAGTCTCGACCTAACCAGGGGTAGTAATGGTTTTAAATATCTAAAAAAGGACAGCGGTTCAGTAAGAGAACCCTTGCAAGAAACAATTGGTCTGCCTGGTGGGCATGTTGGATGTTTATGTATCTTGGGGAGTAAGTATAAATACTGGGGAATCGGGTCTGAAACCTTAAGTTGTTTGCATGTATGTTGGTTAATTATGCCTTCCTCCATGGCTACATCGAAAAATGAATCAATATGTTTTTTGAAGTTGGGAGCTGGATCCACCACCATGTGTATGTAAAAATGGGCATCAGATAGTCGTTTGTGCGCCTCTGCCTGATACATCTCCCAATCCATTACAATGCCACCTCCCTTATCAGCCGGTAGGATAACTATTATGATTGGAACCAAGTGCATTTAGTGCTTGCTGTTCCCGTTTGGTTAGGTTATGTCGAATAGGCTAATAACCTTGAGAAAAATGCAAATCCTTGTAACGCATTCCTTAAATATGGCTACATGTTTGTCCATGGGAGGTTGAAAATCAGATCTCCCAGACTGAAACGCAGTAGATCTTTGAGAATTATCCAAGTCTGAAAAAATAAGTCTACAGAAATCATTCAATTCATTGACTAAAACATGTTCAGGAACAAAAGACGTAGGTACAAAATTAAGACCCTTATTCAATAATGTGTACAGTTGACAATTCGTATGAGGAAATATAGTGTACATTTATTGACTCTCAATCTTCTGCAACAGTTGTTGTAAGTTCTGTGAACTTCTGTGTTTTCTCCCCCCTCTCAGTTTTTTGGGTCTAAGGGTTGTTTGTGTTTTGCCACTGGAGATTCGTGGTTAGAAGGGCAGTCAAAATCAGTGGCAGATGAGGTTTCATCTTCTGAAGTACCACTTGGTGACTGCATGGTTTTTCTGAGTATAGATCTCGGTCTTTTCCTTCTGTTAATAGCTCTGTAACTGGGGCCAGAAAAAACACACTTTTGGATAACAAAAGGTTTCCCTTTTTCATAATCAGCCATCTCTCTCTGAAATTTTTGAGTTTTCTTTTTGATAAGCTGTTCCTCTAATGTAGCTAAATCCTTGGCCAAATTAGTCAAATGGTTATTATAGAAGCTTTCAGACTCAAAAGCCTTGGCCTCGACAATTAGCATTGATTTCTAAAATCTGAGTTTCTATCATCCTTTCATAATAAGTGAGGAGTATCCACAAACACTGAAGCTTGGTGTTGTGTTTGTGCCCAATCTGTAGAAAGTTGGTCATCAATAACACCAAGTGGTTGGATGTGGATTCTTAATCCTCGTGTTGTGATATTTTTCAATTTATAAGCTTTAAACAGCTTAAGATGCCAAATATTGGCCCTTAATGTTCTCATGTTCCTAGTTATTTTTTGAAATATACCAGAGATGTTTGTCATCCACCACACCAGTTGTCCAATTACCAGAACTTGGTGGATTTAGGCCAAAAACATCCAGATTATCCTTATCTGCAGATAAACTCTTTTTACCTTAAAATTTAAGGCTCCGTTAGCAAAATGGATTACTGTACCACCAGATTCCTTGGTAACTATATTTAGAGGTTAACCTGATGCCCCCAAAGAGAACTGCAAATATTACTAGGCATATTACATGTCTTAAGAAATTACACTCAGCCTTACATAACTTGGTCAGACATTCATACATCACAGTACAGAGTACCATTACAGCCTGCAAAAGTGTTGGAGTACACAGTGCTGGCAACTGTTGCAACACCCTTTCCAGATACTGGAAAGAGCTCAGCTGAGAGAAGGTAGTAGACCAAGGTCCACTTAATAAAATATGAAGCCCTGGTTATCTGTGGATCTGTAAGAGCTAGCTAGAGAGACGAGAATAAGGCAACTTTGGTTTTCAATAAGTGTCACATTTTAGAGGGGGCACATGGTGTTGCCTAGTGGAGTTGTACAAGCAGGTTTCCTCAGCAGAAGATAGTGGAGCATAGTGGAACAGCTGAGGAGGTGCTCCATGGAGGGAGTTAGGGCACCCACCCCAATTAGCAAGCTGCACCACTCCCCAACACTTGATGCAGAATGTTCATCAGGAATCCAAGGCAGGAAAGAATGGGCGACACCGGCGCACACAAATTACAGGAAACCTGTTCACTGTTCAAGTGAATGGAAAGTGTAACTATTGAACTGCCCTAAATACAACTATAAAAATGGACCACCGTCACCAGTATTCGACAACTGGGCTTGCATCGACGGGTCATGATTCTCATCAGCATACCACTAAGGCATATGAAGGACAGGGACCATCTCTGAATTCACACCACTGCCCAGCAACTAGCAGGGGGATGGTCCATCCCACCACTGATACCAAATAGTAGAGTGCACATGAATCAGACTCGAACAGTTCAAGAAACTGAATCTGGCCTATGTGTACAGATTGAATAAGCTTAGCAGAACTGGGTATGGACTTGACACATGGCTTCAAGAGCACACTGACCACTCACAGGAGCAAGTACTTTGTCCAGCACCACCAGGTCCCTTTCTTACCCCTCTGAGCCAATATCTTCCACTACCCCTTACCAAATAGTAAGCTGCCTAAATTCCCAGGGATTGCTGGTAGAATTATAGGACTCTTCTCTCAGACTTTATCCCAGCTAAGTAGTACTGGGACACTGCAGATACAGTTAGAGACAAACATCCATTACTGTAATGCATTCTGTCCTGACAAATACCTCAATGAATGTGCTCAAACAATCCCACCAATTAGGAGGCAGAAACCACAACTTGCAGCACTAAACATCACTGGATAAATACATCACCGACAGCCACAAGATCTTTAAGTGATCAAGACAGACATAATCAAGTTGTACACTAAAGAAATGATTTGACCTACAACTAACAAAACTTCTAGTTGGCTCTACTGGACAACCAGCCCTCAGTTATGCTAACTGGGCCATAATTTTAAGCAGCTGCAGCCTTTCACAGCAAACTTAACCAAGGCTGACCACACAAATATCATACAGACATACAATAATTGTACACAACAAATATAAACCTTGTTCCAGCACAAAATATAGACAGCATGAATCTCTCTCCACTTTACTAGACCCAACAGAAATACTACATCTCTAGTGCGTCTCCAAAGTGAATCTTAGTTATCAACATGTTTAAAAAATCCATACCAGTCACGAAAGAATATGAACACATTCAACAACTTTAAAAAGGAAAATGCAACAGCTTTTGGATGCAATAAAACATAATGAATGCTGTAAAATTAGTTTGTTCAAATCCCCCCATCATGTGACTACTGGATATGGATTTAAACAGGTCCTGTGACTTTAGATTCACACCGAAGACACAATTGTAGGTTAAAATGGTTTAGACCTGATTTGTAGTTCCAGCAAAATGGAGAAATTCACCGGGTCTCAATGCTGACTGCTGGAACACAGGCATTTCATATTCACAGCTCAATGCAGTAGACAGCAAGGCTCCTGTACTAAGTGTGTGAGACACACTTCTACAGAAACCAGAGGTGACTGCACAAGTTATACCTTCAAAAATTAATGAAACTGCTTACCAAAGACAGCTTTCCCAGCTTTGGTCATCTACAACTTTGAAAAAAAAAAAGTACCAATTGCATTTTTATAGCTCCTTGACAAGCAGTCAAAGTCTTTCCTGTAGCTGCAGGAAGCACAAGGTTGCACATTTACCTGCCACAGAACACACACTTCAGACTCTTGACAGCTTGCACGCAACTTAAAAAAAAAAAAAAACGTGGGCTTGGTTCCCTCTCCAGTTTGTGGTTACTGCCCAGAGTAATGTCTTTCTAAACCACAATCTTTCTTCTACTAGCATGAAATTAGATGGCAACCCAAAATCCTCACCCAGTAATTCCACTGTATCTACTTCTATCAAGAATAGAAGCAACTGTAACAGAATAACAACCACAATGTTATAACCAAGTACATGCATACAGATACTTCATAGCCACCCAACTTGAAAAACACCAAGAACCAAAACTCTGCAAAGGTCAAACCACAAACTGATATGATGCATGTTTAACTCACTTTAACTTGGTGATATGGAACTGTAGAAATCTCAGACACATAACGTTCCAAAACAGGAGGAAAGCCAACTTCCAACTCAGCTTTTGTAAGTCCACTGCGTTTGGATATCACCTTGGAATCTCTACACCATGGCACAAAGAAGTGGTACTTGTCAACATTTACCACCACATTATACATCTGCTCTGCAGAATACCTAAATGGGTAGTGGGAGAAAGGCAAAAAAAATGACAAGTCATTTTTACATACTGATCATTAGAAATGCTTCCCCCACTTCACCTGAATGTTTCTGCAGCAACAGAAGTCAACAAGGACAAAAATCAAAGTTCCACAATTTAGGGTACAAAAGGACTGGACTGTCGTTTTACAGACTTCAGACTTGCTTCTAAAAATAAATCAATATTAAGATGTCAAATGCCAAATAAGACAAGTCAACTCTGTAAGCAGTGTGGTTAACTTTCTCAGGTAGCACAATATAAACACAGAACAAGTGCAGTAAAGAATTCAAGCCAAACCTGGACTAAAACAGAGGCCTCTGTTGATATTAAGGAAAACTCCACCTTAGAACTAAAATCTAGTTTTACTGTAGCTCTGCTTTGAGTTATTTTAACATCTCACTCAGACTGCTTCTTATAGAATTTTAATGCTTTCTGCAAAATGGCTGTCAGTGGGGCTTGACATGTCAACGTGATCTTATTTTTCTTCAAGCCTCTTTCCCATAACCATTTCAAGTCTACTTTATACGAGTCATGCTAGACATAAGGAAGCAGTGGTGTATTCCCTTTTCATTGACATATAATGGGATAGTCAGTCACTGAGATCTTATAGACAGTTTGCAACAGGACAGCTTTTTTTCTTGAATGGTCCTCATTTGTCTCTCTCTCAGGGCTCGTTTTACAGTATACCAAAGAATTAAACAGCTGCAAACAAACAGTTGCTAAACTGCAGACCTTTGTTCAAAGTATCTTTTTGTGGTCCAAGATGAACTGACAAGTGCCTCCCCCTACACTTTAGTAAATGTGCTGACACTTTGAGAAGTCAGAAAATATTTTGTAATTCTTTTAATGCCACAGACATGTTTAATACTACACTAAAGTCACCTTAACATGCAAAGTAGTAAGCAAACATTTAAAGTTTAAAGCTTACCATTTCAGTACTGTGATGCTGCTTACGTAAATTTGTCAAGAGGCGCGAAAACTGCCTTTGAACCCTTGACTGATCCAATTGCTCTGGCTACACTGTAAGCAGCTATGAATCAGTAAGCGCTTGCCTTTCCTGCATGACAATGGAAAACAATTTCACACCTGTCTCATTTACAACAGACTTAGCTCCTGACTAAAAATTTCTCTGCGTCTGTGCTATGTCATGCAGGAGCAGACAAATTCCAATGCAACTTATGTGAGAAGTTAACCTTACTTTCCCTTGACCTTTTTACTCACTATTTTAGTTCAATACCAATACAAGTGGGTTTCAAACTTACACAGCATTGGAATCATACTGTAGAAGAAAAGCATCCTGGTAGTAGAGGTAAACTCCAGGAGAAGGTGTTTTCCTTTAATTGCCGACCTGCCATTTACAACCAAGAGACTAGGTGCGCTTTCCAAGGCCAATTTTAAGATACTGTACCACTTCTGTAAAATGTGTGTACCACTTCTAACTTGGAATGACGTCAACACAGCAAATAATTTCTATGTGACATTTTGCGCTTCATTTTTGCAATTTTGCCTAACCTAATGACGCCATTAGCAAATCAATGGTGTGTGTTTTCAAGTTCGCACTGAATCACGGTTTATCTTTTGAATAGATGGAACATAGAATATATTACCCGTCCATAATGTCTTTTCAAGAAGACAGACAGCAGAATTGCATCAAATATTATAAAAAGTTAAAGATGCTTTGGGGGGGGGGGGGGGTTATGGCAAAAAAAAAAAAAAAACACAAACACTGGCTAAATGCATATCACTTGTTAAACTGGAATATGGGTGCAGCCATGGAAACATGATAGATTACATAACTCAAAAGAATCAAGTACACATTTGGCTCTGGTTACACAGCCAACAGTTCAACTCAAAACGGGATAGGAAAAGTGAAGGACACATTTGAAATTATACAGGTACAGCTCAAAATAGTGTAGCTGTCAAGAGTAACTTTTTAAAGGGGGCTATAAGTACTCTGAAATAATTTCTAAATAAAAGGCTTAAAATCTCTTTGAACCTAATTGTAAGGTAACAACCCCCCCCCAAAAAAGCAAGCAATTTGTAGATACGTGTACAAATCTATGGGGATTGTGGTTGGTACTACAGAAGCAAAAATTGATAAGTCCACCGTTTCCAGCTCTACAGATACTGACATCCCTCACAATTAAACGTTCCGTATGCCTCGCGTGGAGCATGGTAACCTTCGTCTCACTGCTCCATACAGTCAGTCAAATTAGCTTCTGATGAAAGGATTGCAGGATCTGTCCAGTTATCCTTATTCTGGACTGCAGTTATCCTTATTCTGGACTGTTTTTTCTGTTAAAGGGGAAAAAACAACTACTTGGGGTGGAAATACTATTTAGGGATGAATTTAAGCAAAGAACAGTTTCAAGAGGTGACAACCTTCTCCTCTGGCTATCGCCACCAACAGAATCTGCATGTGTGTCAGGGGTGGGGAAGAGACACAAAGGGTGAAAGCCCTCCAACAGACTTGTTAGAACAAACTTCTACTCTTCACACAAGATGCCTGTTCAGTTGCAGCTAATACTTTGTGCCCAAAACCTACAAAGCTTGCTCTTTGCCTACAGGATATGCACTCACACCCATAAAAAGCCCAAAGACACAAAATTGAAAAGCAATTCATCTTTCACAGACAGTGGGAAGTGGGTGTGCACAGCAAATGCTTTCCCCAAGCATTGCACAGGCTTGCACAAGTCTCACAGACCTTTTGAATAGTACATCAGATGAATTCACCACTTTAAAAAGTGTGGGACTGGAAATTCTACAGTGATTAAATGAAATTCAAGATCGTGACTCAAAAGATATGTTATTAACCAAGCAGCAAACGTACTTACCCAAGGACCCTCGTTTCAGAATACTGCATCTTCTTGCTCCCCAAAGCAGGGGCAATATTGAAGAATCCATGACATGGAACATGGCTAGCAGAACCTGGAACCAGTGGAGGTGGCTTGGAGCTTTGTGTAATTAAAATACCACAAGATGTCAGGTACCTGGCAGGAAAAAAAAAAAAAAAGTTAGTTTTGTCCATACCAATCCAGTTTGTTCACACTTTGGGGGGCTGGTCTTAAATCTTCACAAATCCATTCCAGTTTCTACAAATTCAAGTCTTCAAGCAAAGGAATTCTATAGCTACCTCTCACCACAATCTGCTTGTATGTCAAGTACCCTGGTGCACGCAAAGGAATTCTATAGCTACCTCTCACCACAATCTGCTTGTATGTCAAGTACCCTGGTGCACACAAGCTGAAATTAAAGGTAGGCCACCAGGGAAACACGAACAGACTCAATTATTCTCATTACAACCCTGATGAATCTGACCACAAAAACATGTCATATGTCTTTAAAATGGTTTACATTCAATGCAAGCAAGCATAACTGGCCTGACTGGTTTGGAAGGGGGGGTGCACTGGTGGTGATTGTGGACATGTTTTAAGCGATCATATTTTAGTTGCAACAGACCACAAATGAAAAACTGAGATCAAAAACAGATTTTTTTTCTTCAACAGCAACTGCCTCACACCTTGACAAGGGGTGCACAAAAGCAGCCAAGTTGGTCCTGTTTTATCCTAGGTCTCATGTCAATTGCTCTTTAAAACATACTTGCCAATACCTACTATCCAATTTGGGGTGGGGGGGGGGGTGGGGTGGTTCTGACAAATTGGACAAAAGACAGGAAGCAGCCCTACATGGAATGCTAGTCCACTGCAAGGCACACCTTCACATCACGGGTCAGGGAACCAAGCATCAGGAGGCAGTAATGCTAATATCTGCAACTCCAACATTAAGTTCCAAGGCCTGTACTGAAATGAAGCTTAGCAATTTTAAATTGAACCTCTACTCTCCTGTAGCCAAATGGGAAGTACAGTTTAACAGTGCCCTGATAAAGTAAGCAAAAAGTGGACTTTAAAACCTGCTTGCATCATCCTGTTATGTTTTAGTCTTGACCAGCATTTTGTTTCTGCAATGCATGCAATGAAGCAAACCTTCCTTCGTTTTGAGCCAGTGTGCAAGGCAAGTGATCACCATGATGTAGGATAGGGCAAGAGGTGAGGGTGGGTCAAGCTGACCAGGGATTGGGTTTAAAAGTCAGAACACAAAGTAGTTAGGAAGACCTTCTACATTGCCCACCTTATCATGAAGGGATTCTCATCTAGATCAAGGGAGGTCATAGTCTCCCTTTACTCATCACTCAGACCAATGATTGAGTACAATGCCCCATTCGGAATGTATCTGACCCAACACTTGCAGCAGCTGGAGGCGCCACAAAAGTTCCTCACCAAAAGGATAAAGGGTCTCAAAAATCTGTCCTATGCTGCCCGACTGAAAGAACTCCAGCTCTATTCAGTCGCTTACCGCTTGCTCAGAGGTGACCTTTGCCTAACATACAAGGCCATGTCAAACCCAGATTTGATGAATATGCTTCACCTCAAAAAATCTAGATCCATCAGAGCCACAAGGGCGGGAGACTTAAACCTTGACACGGCTATTAATAGGAAGTGCTGGAGGGATAGATTCATCACCCAAAGACTCCCTATGCTGTGGAACAAAATCCCGGTACATGTGAGGCAGAGCACCTCGCTGGCCTTGTTCAAGAGAAATCTTGACCAATGGATGGGAGATCGCAGATATACCCCAGGGATTACCTCAGTGTCACTGCTCAACAGAGGCACAGCAAAATAATGGGTATAGTTCCCCATACTAAAGGGGTGGCGTAAGCCACAAAACGATGGGCTAGGCTTGTAAATGCCCTCGGGCAGATAGCCTAGTATGAACCTATGAACCTATGGTTAACAAAATTTTAAACAGGATACAGGGGGGTTGGCAATATGGCAGGAAAAGGTAGGCCAGCCCCCACTTCAGGTATTCACAGATGCTGCAGAAGGGTGTGATTTTGGTGGCTATTTTCAGGGACAGTGGTTCAGCAGGGCATGGCTGGATCAACAGGCAAGCTGAGCCTTTCAATTGCAGAGATGGAATTTTTTCCAGTTACAGTAGCCCTGGAAATTTGGGGGAAACAGATGAAGGACAGGGTGGCTTGGCTTTACCCTGATCAACTGGAGGGTAAAGGAGTACTGGACAACACGAGAAGGCATTTTACTCAAGTATTTGACATTAGATATTACATTAAGGCACAAGGCATACTAGGCATTGATAACTCCATTAGCAGATTCCTTTTCTCGTCTACAGTGGGCCTGGTTCAAGTTACTGGCTTTGAATGCAAAACCTACTCCAGAACGAGTGCCAAATCAGTTGTAGGAATTATGGGCAACAGAGAATGGAGGCAAATGTGTAATGCCCTCACTGCAAGGACAAAGGTAAGGTACAATAAAGGCACTGAGCAATTCTTGCAGACAAGGTTATCCAAAGGCTGGAAGCCAACATGGCCAATCCCACCTCACCAAATGGGATTATATTGTTGTAATGTAGGAAAGGGGTTGGGAGTTTAGGGATGGCAAGAAGCACACGGTCAGCTTTGAAATGGTTTCATCAGGCTGTAGGATTAAGGGACATAGCTAACTCTTTTCAAGTCCAAGTAATGTTTAAGGGTTGGGGGGAGGAAGACACCAAAGATCTTAGATAAGAGACAAATCACAGGTCCAGCAATACTACGAAATTATGGATGGCTGTTAGTGTTTCTGCATATGAAGTAGCTTTATTAAGGGCTACTTTTCAGCTGGCTTTCTGCAGGGTTGTTAGGTGATCAGAGATGGTTAACTGAGCAAGAAAAGCCAACAAATTGTTTTACCTTTGGCACATGTGCAACTGCTCAACGATAACACTTGTGTTTACATGTCTAAAATCAAAACGGACCAAAAAGGAAGGGTCAGTGGGTGAGGGTGCTTACCACAACTGTGTAGAATGGAAGTTATCCTCAGTCATGTCGGAGTATTGCACGGGTATATTAAATGGCCCATTCTTTTGTCATCAGCAAAGCCCCCCACAGTACCAGGTGAGGGCAGTCTTAAGAGACTGCTAAGCTATCAGGATTAGACAGATATGGTGCATTCTTTTTAGACAGGCACAGCTTCTTGTGCATATGCAATGGGAGCATCACAGGCTGACAAAAGAATGGGAAGGTAGAAATCTAGTGCTAATAAAAATTATAGGTCAGGTGCAACGTCTATTTTTTTCTATTTCGGCAAAAGTGGTGGCGAATTGGAAGTACATTTAGTTGGTGGGTCATTCTTTTACTCATGCAATGGAAAAGATGAGGCAGAGAATTAGTAATATGCTGAATAAGTTATTAAGGAGCATCGGTGGGTGAACATTTGCCACCCTGGCATTGGGGTCAGCTGGCCAGAGAGGTATGCTGGGGGATAGGAATTCATCTGTCAGGAGGGAATGCATTTTTTTTTTTTTTTAAACAAGGAATTACAGGCAGGTTTAGCACTAAAAAGCAGAAGACAGGAAAGATAAGGGAGGCCAAGGCAAGTGTGGGGGAAGTCCACAGGACTCTTAGCTAGACCTCCCACGGGCCACATAGCCCAAACTGGAGTATTGCCAGCAGACTTAACAGCCCAGCAATGGCTCCTTGGTAGACTAAGGCTGCCCAGAGGAATTGAGAATGTCATAAGAAAGCTTGTCATGTGGGTATGACTATTGGAAGGGCAGGATATCACAAGTGCTGTCTGTTGTTTTGTGGTGCTTAGGGCATTGCTATGAAATTAAAAGCGCCTCCCTGATAATTCCTGCCTTGCACACATCTCCATCCTTTGGATTTAGTAAAAGACATGACAAACACATGGCTGCGACCATTTAATCCACCCAATGCCTCTGCGTTTTACTTAATGCAACAATAACCGTTGCAAGAGGCAACAATAATGGTAAAGATAATAGCAATGATATAATGATCTCTGAACTGCTATTACCATGTTGTTCAATAATAAGTGATGTGAAGTCATTTGCAAACCGGAGAGGATGAAAATAATTCCAATGATGCGATAAGGTGAACGTGACTGACTGTACTTAAGTGCATCCTGAACAAGGGTAAACAATGCAGTACTATTTCAGTAATGGCAGGTACAGCTGTAGGAATCAGACAAATTCATACAAGGAAATTAAATCTAGTGTTTTGTGCCATCAAGAATGTAACCCTCTTGTACCACCTCCATAAAAGCAGGCATCAAATACGCAGACATGAAGCCATGTCAAAAAATAACACTGGCTTACTCAGCACTTATTCAGTCTCTGGAATAATTACGTTCCATTACATATTCTGCATCAACCTTCATTTCATTTAAGGCAGATCTTAACCGCACTTCTTTTGGCCTCCTGGAGCAGGAGGTGCTTTGTAACACTGGTTATTGGCAAGGTGACTGCTGACTTGCCCCAAACAATGAGCCATAAGCCACATTCTATCTGGGAAATATTGTGAGCATGTGCTCAAGTAAAACCATTATCTAAGCTTAAGCAACTGTTGGTTAGGTTGCAGTGGGCTAAGAGCAATGTGGGCATAATCTTGGGAAGGCAGTTAACTGTCCTGTAGCAATTCAGCATTAAGCTTTCCTGGATGTAGCAGAGGCTGGTCTGCAATCATCCCGTGAAGCACAAAAAATGGTAGTCACCCTAATGATCTTGCATTGGTGTCTTACAAGTCTGCCATCACTCCAGCATACCCTCTCTTAGAAGCCTTTCATATGGGTTTGACATTTTATATTTGAGGGTGCAGTGCTACCTACAAGACCACCAAATCAAACGTGGGAGGCATCAAAGTTGTAGCATTATCAAGACCTCCATTTTGCAAAAGAACAGTTCTGTGTAGTTATTTACTGCACACTTCAAAAGTAAATAAAATGTTTTCAGACTAATCAAAAGGGAAGGCCACATGCTCTAGAGATATAAACCTCACCACAACAATAAATAGGATATGCTGGAGGGATAGATTCCTGTCCCAGAGACTCCCCATGCTTTGGAACAGGATTCCAAATCAGGCAGAGCACCTCACTAACACTCAAGAGAAACCTTGATGGGTGGATGGGAAACAGAAGATTTACCCCAGGGATCACTGCAGTGGCTCTGCTGGACAGTGGTGCAAGGAACTAACCTAAGGGGGTGGCGACAGCCAACACATTCTGGCTGGGCTTATAAATGCCCTTGGGCAGATAATACAAACTAATGTCGACTGCCCAAACGTTTTTTTTTCTTGGGAGGTGCTAAGAATAAATTAGCAGAGAGTGGAATATTTCAGAACAAAAATACCATCAGCTTTTTTTTTTTTGCAGTGGACACTGCATTCCTCAGCATGGGGTGCAGTGCACAAAATTTCTCTGGCACCAAATTACTTGGGCAGGATTATACTGGCATTTAAGAAATAAAAGATCTATGTGGTACTGTAAACACAAAAAATTGAATAGCATGTCCACATCATTGTGCCCAATGCTGCAGGAGTTCAGCATGCTCAGACAGACATAGGTACAGAAGATTGCAGGAGTTCAGCAAGCTCAAAGATAGGTACAGAAGATTGTCCTCAACAGGAGCGAGAAATGCTGTCACTTGCTATACGTGCAAGCTGCAAAATAAATATATGCAGAGATATAGTAACATTAATATTGTACATTTGTAGATCTAGTTGTGCATTCATCTGGATATGCAAACGTAGTACTGTAGAAGCAATACATTCATTCCAGAATCTCATTCTGAAACTTAAGACTAACTTGTCATCATCTGCCTTTCCATTCTTAAAGGGATCAAATACACATTATTATATACAGCACACAACCTGTCAAGCTTACCAGTATCAACATTTACTATACACTAAACTATTAACACAACTACTGCAAAGCCAAGAACTGAAAACATAACTGCACAGACAAACCCCTGTGCAGCATTATACTCAGGCCAACTACAGCTCAAATGGTGTAGTAGTAAATTGTTCCGACTATGGTGTACAGGGCCCTGGATTCAAGACAACCCCAGTTTCAAACACTGGAATTTGCATGGTTTACCCCCCCCCCCCCGGTTAAAATTTGAGGCAAACTAAGTGAAAGCAACATTTTATATAGCAATTAATTTAGATAAATAGTTGTGCGTGTTAGGGGCTTCAGAGAACTAAAAACAGTGGGATACATCACCCCACTCCCAAAATAATTAAGGGGGTGGGGGACTACATCAGCTTCTGGTCTACATTGTAATTGCGTGCGTGTGTTCAACACAAACAGATTAAATAAGAGTTGGTATGGTGGCCTAATGGTTAAGGTGTTTGCCTTACAAACACAAGGTGCAGGGTTTGAGTCTCACAAGGGATAACTGGCTAGGCTTAAAATAGCTCGTAAGGGCAGTTAACTTAGTACTAGGCTATGATGTAAAAAATGCATACACACAATAACTGGAACTGTCACTTAGGAATGCTGGTTTGAGCACAATTTCAGTTTCCTGAAAATAAACAAACAAAACAAACATGCGTTTTTACCATTACACAACTAAACATCGTTAAAAAAAAAAAAAAAAAAAATGCATCAGCTCCTGGACCGTGATCGTCTTAACGATCTGCTTTCGAGTCAGCATAATAAACGACTAAGACGCCCTTAATGGATTCATGGATAAGCTAACAGGCAGGCAGTCCGCTCAGAGCACCAGTGCGAAGTGTACTTAGTCACAGAAACTGACGGAAACTCCTTAATTACAAATACAACCTCAAAAACCGGATTATACAATACTACAGCCATCCACCCCAAGCTCTTCAACAAACCGGCTATCAAACTTTGTTACTGCATACCTCTTTACCATGTGAAGTCTTTTTAGAGGAGTGGCGCCTACACCCAAAGATAAAAGTAAACTGAATTTGGTGACAAAACTAACCGGTATTCAGTGAATAATTAATGACGGACCCATCACTTGCTTCCGAGATTACTGTGAACAAGGCGAAAACGGGTGAAGACTAAACAATCACAGACGCCTCTCCCATTAAATGGTATTTCTAGAGCAGCCACGTGATTGTAAAGAAAACCACAAACGGCATCCTGTTCCTAACGATGCGAACCGAAAATTGAAAGTTCAGAAAATAACCTCATACCAATTTACACTTTATCATAAACATCTTCTCACAAAATGCAAAGAGGCGTTTTAAAAGACTACGGACACCAACCACCGGCTTTTACGAAAGTTACACAGTTTGGAATGCTTAGTTGGGGCAATTAGCCACAATAGCATACCTTCACGTATTGTGCAAAGGTGGTCTGTAGAGACTGAAAACAAAATACTAAATGCACTGCGCCCCCCCAACACACAACCCCAAAAAACGCAACCTTCCACCGGGATTAGTTCACTCACCGAACATTAGTAACCACACGCCTACTGGATAAAGAAAAGGACTGACTTTCTGCCAAGTCCACAACAGTTCTAAGAAAAAGAGCGCTTCTGCTGTTCATGCCTTCCTAGTACAAAACGTGTAATTTTTATTCTACCGTTTCTGCCTCGCCGGCAACTAACTCTAACGCTCGCAACACACGATTCAGATAGTACAGTTAGGATTTAAGCTGACGCTAAAAAGGGGCGGTCTGTGCTGCTGACGTTACATTCAAGACCTTAGGGGCTGGGAGGTCACGACCCTAGGATAGGGTCATGCTGAACTACACATGATCTTTGAAGTCCCTGCAGCTAGGTCTGATCTTTAGCTAGTAACGTCATTGCTGAGCGCATAAGCTGACGTGTCTTAACACCTTTCTTCAATTTCACCACATTTCTTAGCTGTCTTTAGTAGTAATAAAAAGAAAAAAATCAACAACAGCAATTATAGTTGTAATACACATCTTTTACTGAATTTTGTATTATTTTTCCAGGCCTTGTCTTTTTGGTTCATGAGTTGTTTTGTTTCTTTGGTCAGCCAAGATGCTGGATTTGATCTGATTCTTTTGCTGTGAGAGGTTCATTTAGAAAAGCTAAAAATATTCTGTTGAATTCACATCCAACATCATCTAAGGATTGTATTTTAAGAGGCTCAAATTACATGTTTCTATTTGAACGGATTTAAGATTTCTTACCTAGTTGTAGCTCCATTGTGTAAATTATTAGTTTCTTATCTTGAATGTAAGGAGGTGGTTAGGCAGGAGGTTAAACAGTGTAGTAGTTAGGGTAGGAACTTTGAATGTTGGCAGTATGACTGGTATAGGGAGAGGTCTAGCTGATATGATGGAGAGAAGGAAGGTTGATATATTGTGTGTGCAAGAGACCAGATGGAAGGGGAGTAAGGCCAGGTATATAGGAGGTGGGTTCAAATTGTTCTATCATGGTGTGAATGGGAGGAGAAATGGGGTAGGGGTTATCCTGAAGGAACAGTATGCCAAGAGTGTTTTGGCAGTGAAAAGAGTGTCGGATAGAGCGATGTTTATGAAGCTGGAAATTGATGGTGTAATGTTGTTAGTGCATACGCTCCGCAAGTTGGGTGTGCGATGAATGAGAAAGAAACATTTTAGAGTGAGTTGGATGAAGTGGTGGTGAGTGTACCCAAGGGGGAGAGACTGGTGATTGGAGCGGATTTCAATGGGCATGTTGGTGAAGGAGAACAGAGGGGATGCAGAATGTCAGATGGTAGTGGATTTTGCGAAAAGGATGGACATGGCTGTGGGGAATACGTTTTTAAGAAGAGGGAGGAGCATAGGGTGACATACAAGAGTTGAGGAAGATGCACACAGGTGGATTATATCCTATGCAAGAAGGCCAGATTGAAACAGACTGGAGACTGTAAAGTGGTAACAAGGGAAAGTGTAGTTAGGCAGCATAGAATGGTGGTCTGTAGGATGATGTTGGTGATCAAGAAGAGGAGGACAAGTGTGAGAGTAGTGCCAAGGATCAAATGGTGGATGTTGAAAAAAGGGTGATTGTGAGGTGGAGTTCAGGGAAGAGTTAAAACAGGCACTGGGGGGCAGTGAAGAGTTACCGAATAGTTGGGTAACTACAGCAGAGACGGTAAGGGAAACAGCTAGAAAGGTGCTTGGTGTGACATCTAGACAGAGGAAGGAGGACAAGGAGACCTGGTGGTGGAATGAGGAAGTACAGGAGAGTATATAGAGGAAGAGGCTGGCGAAGAAGAAGTGGGATTGTCAGAGAGATGAAGAAAGACAGGAGTATAAGGAGATGAGGAGCATGGAAAAGAGAGTGGTGGAGAAGGATAAGGCATATGGAGAGTTGTATGAAAGGTTGGACACTAAGGAGGGATAAAAGGACCTGTACCGATTGGCTAGACAAAGGGACCGAGCTGGGAATAGCGTTGCCACCCCTCCGTTTTTTTTCCGGAGTGCCCGGAAATCAGTAGGGCACTCCAGTTCTCCGGTTCTTGTAATCGGAGTCCGGAAATAGCGACGTCAGGCTCGTCAGCGCGTATTAAAACAAAAAAACATTCCGTGACCCGTCTTGGACTCTCGTTGATTGGCTGCTTGCTGCAGACGAGGCTCGTGCAGCAAGCAGCCAATCAACACGTTTAGTTAGTAGTCAAAGCCTTGCAAAGCCCGCGAAAATTTAAGAATATAAAGCGGTGCTTCAGTATACGTTTTTTACCTTTTACTTTTGTAGTACAAAGGGTGCTGCTTCTTAAGATCTGAAATTCTTGCTTGGAGCCTTGGACATCGTCTTCAGTGGATTGCCTGCTGCCTGGAAGCCCTGCCTGGAAGCCCTGCCTGGAAGCCCTGCCTGCCTGGAAGCCCTGCCTGGAAGCCCTGCCTGCCTGGAAGCCCTGCCTGCTTGGAAGCCCTGCCTGCTTGGAAGCCCTGCCTGGAAGCCCTGCCTGCTGCCTGGAAGCCCTGCCTGGAAGCCCTGCTGCCTGGAAGGATTGCCTTAGCCCTGCTGCTTGCCTTGCTTGCTGGAGGAGAAGTGCTGTGGACTGGGTGGTGGTGTGTTCCCCTGCTTGCTGGCCCTTTAGCTGCCTGTTCTGTTCTGCTGCTGAGAGCTTGTTTTAGTAGCCCTGCTGCTGATTTTTCTGGAGGTAAGTGGATTTTTTTTTAATGGTTTAATTCTTTGGAATTAAGGTAGATTTTCAAAGATTAGTGTGACAAGGGGAATGAAATATTGCCAGCACAGCTACTAGTGAATTTTTTAAATATTAACAAAACAAATGCAGAGCAGCACGGCAGTTGAGACCGGTTCCCACGTAATAAATATGTAAAAAACTGCACCAGTCACCATATACGAGGTCCCCTGATGGCAATAAAACGTAGAAAGAAAACTCTCTCAGTATAATAAACTCCAAATAAATGTAGTCCAAGCGATAGAATACGAAGCAACTGCTATTAATTCAAGAAGACTTTATTACTAACAACGAGTGAGCGCTTTCGCCAATAGGCTTCTTCAGACTCTTGTCGAAAGCCTATTGGCGAAAGCGCTCACTCGTTGTTAGTAATAAAGTCTTCTTGAATTAATAGCAGTTGCTTCGTATTCTATCGCTTGGACTACATTTATTTGGAGTTTATTATACTGAGAGAGTTTTCTTTCTACGTTTTATTGCCATCAGGGGACCTCGTATATGGTGACTGGTGCAGTTTTTTAAATATTAAATTTATATTAATTCACTAGCTGTGCTGGCACTATCTCATTCATTGATGGTGACAAGATGTGTGTAACTATCTAGATGTTCAACATGTGGTGATTAACTAGAACAGTTTCTAATCTGGTTTTGGACTTGGTTGCAGTGAATGTATAATGACTTCATGATTTGTATAAGATGCTTGGACTGTAGATCTGTCTTTCTAGTCTGTCATCACCGTGATGTTTACCTTGACCTGTGTTTCTTCCTAGGGTGTCTTTCTAGGGTGTACAGTCTTCGTAGTATAGTGAGGCTTAAATGTAGCTTTTCTGTCTAGTTTGTCATCACAACTACAACTGTTTACCTTTATCTGTGTTTTCTAGGGTATACCGTCTATACCAAAGCTTAGCTCATTTGATGTTACAGTGAATATATGATTACATGATTTGTATAAGATGCTTGGACTGTAGATCTGTCTTTCTAGTCTGTGATCACCGTGATGTTTACCTTGACCTGTGTTTCTTCCTAGGGTGTCTTTCTAGGGTGTACAGTCTTCGTAGTATAGTGAGGCTTAAATGTAGCTTTTTTGTCTAGTTTGTCATCACAACTACAACTGTTTACCTTTTATCTGTGTTTTCTAGGGTATACCGTCTATACCAAAGCTTAGCTCATTTGATGTTACAGTGAATATATGATTACATGATTTGTATAAGACGCTTGGACTGTAGATCTGTCTTTCTAGTCTGTCATCACCGTGATGTTTACCTTGACCTGTGTTTCTTCCTAGGGTGTCTTTCTAGGGTGTACAGTCTTCGTAGTATAGTGAGGCTTAAATGTAGCTTTTTTGTCTAATTTGTCATCACAACTACAACTGTTTACCTTTTATCTGTGTTTTCTAGGGTATACCGTCTATACCAAAGCTTAGCTCATTTGATGTTACAGTGAATATATGATTACATGATTTGTATAAGATGCTTGGACTGTAGATCTGTCTTTCTAGTCTGTCATCACCGTGATGTTTACCTTGACCTGTGTTTCTTCCTAGGGTGTCTTTCTAGGGTGTACAGTCTTCGTAGTATAGTGAGGCTTAAATGTAGCTTTTTTGTCTAGTTTGTCATCACAACTGTTTACCTTTTATCTGTGTTTTCTAGGGTATACCGTCTATACCAAAGCTTAGCTCATTTGATGTTACAGTGAATATATGATTACATGATTTGTATAAGATGCTTGGACTGTAGATCTGTCTTTCTAGTCTGTCATCACCGTGATGTTTACATTGACCTGTGTTTCTTCCTAGGGTGTCTTTCTAGGGTGTATCTTGTCAGTCCACAGTATGCCTGAACTTTCTTGCTGTGTTCAGACTCAGCTGGATAACGTTTGCACTAGGTTCTACATAAAAGTAGAGGGTCTTAATTTGGTGCATTGCTGTAGTGTCTGACCCATGTGTTTTACACACAGAATGCCTTCTGTGCATATTCTGCTGTCACACCAGGTTCATGTGTAACAGCTGCAAGTCCCTCAGACAGGAGTTGCTTCTGCCTTTCATTGCTTTACCTTCACTGTAATTTTTCATGAGGAGTCTCATTTTTTTCCCTATACCAACTTGGTATTACTAGGGTGTGAAAGTCTGGAGATTCACATGTGAATGTGAACTCTGGCTAGTGACTACTGACTGACACAGGCCCCACCAGGCACTGGTGTTGGTCACAAGTGTTTTGATTTTCTATTAATAGCTGTTTTGGTTTATTGTAGTGTTGAGCAAGGATCCTACAGTCATCATGTTCAGGAAAAGGTCAATGGATCATCAAGAAGAGGCTGAAAGCGCATCTCCTAAGAGGTTTTTCTGCAGTTATAATAAGGTGTGGGAGCAAAGCTACTCATGGGTGCGACCTGTTCCAAATGCAGATGCCATGGCAAAGTGCACATCCTGTGGAACAACTTTCACTGTAAAATGGGATGGGGAAAAGGCATTGAAAAGCCATCAGAAGTCCGACAAACATCATCAAAGTCTTCAGCTCCAGAGGCAGAACCTCGTAATGACCAAGTTTATTCAGCCACGTAGTGTAACCAGTGAAGCTTCCAAAGTCACTGCAGCTGAAGTGACAGCAGTCTATCATGGAGTGAAACATGGTCACTCATATGTATCCATAGATTGTGGAGGTAAGCTGGCACCGACAGTCTTCCCTGATTCTACTTTGGCTTCAAATTCACCTGTGGGAAGACAAAATCTGAGAGCATTGTCATGAATGTTCTTGCACCTCATTCAGAGGAGCTCCTTCTGCAGGAACTTGGCAATTCCTATTTCTCAGTGGGATCAGATGCATCCAATAAAGGGAACAGAAAAATGTTCCCTTTAGTTATTCAGTACTTTACTCACACCCATGGCACACAACAGAAACTCCTTGATTTCTATGAGGATCATAACGAAAGTTCTGAATGTATCTTTACTAGAATAAAGGACATCCTTGTGCATAAAGGACTCAAAGTACAAAACATTGCTAGCTATGCTGCAGACAATGCCTCAGTCAATTATGGAAAGCACAGGTCTGTTTTAAAAGTTTGAAATCTGAGGTGCCTCACATCATTGCAGCAAACTGTTTATGCCATGTAATACATAACTGTGCCAAGCATGCAAGCAAGGCCCTTGCAAAGTTTGATGTGGAGACTCTGGTTTTGAAAATACATAGTGAGTTTTCAGCATCTGCTAAAAAATGGCACTGTTGAAAGGCTTCTATTCTTTCCTAAACCAGGACTTTAAGGAAATAATGCAACATGTTGTAACAAGGTGGCTGTCTTTGTTCCCAGCTGTGGCAAGGCTGGTAGAATGTTGGCCTGCTATTAAAAGTTATTTTATTAGTCAAGGGCCTGAGGACTGTCACCCCTTTATCTGGAAATTTGTGGAGGCCGATGAGGATGGCATCAGTGGGGATGTGTCTGAGGCAGAGTGCTACATACATTTCATGCACTACATCCTGCAGGTATTCCACAAGTCTATAGCAAAACTTGAAAGTAACACTCTCTCTGCTCCAGAGTTGTACACCGTGATGAAAAGTCTAAAAGATGAGTTGCAGAGAAGGCTAGATGACCAGTTCTTTGGTACTAAAGTTTCATCTGCCTTACAGCACTTTACTCCAGCTGTCGCACAGCAGGTCTGTAGGACCTTCTGTGATTTTTACAGTAAAGCACTTTGTTACCTACAGAAGTGGTTTGACTATGATAATAGTCCCTTTAAAGTTATGCAGGTCCTCAGCCTCCAACATCCTGTAACTTGGCCAGAACTGCGTACAGTTGCAGACCTCTTCAAATTGGATGTGGACATTGAAGCACTTTACTCAGACTACTGTACTTTAACTGCTGCATTGCCAGCCCTGTTACAGATGACAGAGGCATCTGTAAGTGATCGCTGGGTGACTTTTTTTAGTAAAGCTCCAGACTGCAAGCCACTTTACAAACTGGTGCAGTTTGCTCTTTCAATCCCCCCCAGCAATAGCTTTGTGGAAAGGGTTTTTCACTTATGGGGAATGCGTGGACTGATGTAAGAAATAGAATGCTTGTGTCACTTGTGAAGGCCGAGTTGCAGGTCAAGCTAAACTTTAACATGAGTTGTTCAATTTTATTCATTTGTGAGAAATAACCAGCCATTACTTGAGGCTGCTAGATCAAATGCCAAATACAGCTTCAAGTATAAGCAATGATTTCTAGCAAAACTGAAGATACTTTAAACAGTTGCTTTTCTTTTACTATTGTGTGTGGTGAACCCTTAATGTACTGCTTTGAATGAACTGGTGTTTTTAATATCTAATTGTATTTCCATTTTAGTACTACCTGTGATATGAGACATGGGCTTAGTTTTCCCATGCTTGTGTGTGATGTACTGTTGTATGTAGTGAACCTTTTGAAGTATTGCTAAATAAAGTTTTTTTATTTACTTTTTGACTCGTCGCACATTTTTCTACTTATTGGTAACTGTATGTGATATTAAAGACTTATGCTGAAGGGTGGAGTAAAGGGGTGTGGCTATTAAAAGAAATGGGTGTGGCTTGATTGTGCATGGGGCGGGGCTTGTTTGTCAGGAAATGGCACAGTAGAAAGGTGGCAACCCTAGCTGGGAAAGATGTGCAGATTTGTGTTTGGATACTCCTTCTGGGCCCATCTCATTTGCTCACTCAACTGAGTGCACTGAGATCATATTCTGATTTCAGGCACTCCTACTGTGTACAAAGAGAGCATCTGGGAAACAGAAAAAAAAAATTAAGCTTGTTTCCTGCCTTTCCTGTTAAGTGGTATAGACTATTTGTAGGCTTCTGAGCCCCCAAGCCCTTCTGTGTTGGAGGGAAGCCTTCTAGCTTAGTTTTTTTTTTTTCTTATAACTAGCCAGTTTCTAGTTTCAGCACTCAAATCTGTTTCTTTGATCTCAGCACTTGTTCAGAAAAAAAAAAAAATTAATCTGCTTTTACTGTACTTGTGTTTCTACCTACTTTATTTTACTTTTGCATCATCTTAAACGTACTCAGTTGTATTTATTACTGCTGGGTATAACTCATTCTAAGCCTTTTGGTTTAAACACTTGGGCTTCGGACCAGTTGTTTTGCACTGAGAGGGTTTGTGGTCTGCACTGTAGTGGCAGAACAGGTAGCTTACATCCTTCTAGGTTGGGAACTGCTGATTGAGGGCTCAGTGTCTGTTATTCTAAAAGTGTATTAATTCTGGTTTAAGCACTTGGGCTTTCAGGCCAGTTATTTTACATTAAGAGGGTTCGTGGTCTGCACTCTTGTGGGAGGAGAGGCTAGACTCTGCCCTTCTGAGCTGGGAATTTCTGGTTGAAGGCTTATAGTGCATGCATATCTGAACTGCTTCTTACTGAAGTTGGTGCGCCTTGTTTGCTGTGGCATAGACTGGATTCGGGCCTGCTGGATCTAGCTTTGTTTGTGTAACTTGAGCACTAATCCAGGCATTCTCTAAAGTATTCAATTGTATTTATTACTGCTTGGTAGTAACTTGATTAAAGTGTAGCTATCATTCTAAGTCTTTTGGATTAAGCACTTGGGCTTCAGACCAGTTGTTTTACATTAGGAAGGTTTGTGGCATGCACTGTGGTGGCAGGACAGGTAGCTTTCATCCTTCTAAGTTGGGAACTGCTGATTGAGAGCCCAGTGTCTGTTATTCTTAAAGTGTATTAGTTCTGGTTTAAGCACTTGGGCTTCAGGCCAGTTATTTTACATTAAGAAGGTTTGTGGTCTGCACTCTTGTGGGAGAAGAGGCTGGACTCTGCCCTTCTGAGCTGGGAATTTCTGGTTAAAGGTTTATAGTGCCTGAATATTTGAACTGTATCTTACTGAAATTGGTACACCTTGTTTGCTGTAGCATAGACTAGATCCAGGCCTGCTGAATCTAGCTTTGTTTATATGCTTGTTGTTTGTTTGCTTGTTATTTCCTGGAACGCTAATTCCACCTAATATGCGGCTTCTCAGCTTCTGTGGCTCACTAGTGATATCTGCATTGCTTACTGTACTTATTTCCTTGTTTCACTTGAAAGAAAGTTACTGTTTGTCATTTTTGCATTTAAGTTACCTGTAACACATTGCACTTAAGTTACCTGGCACTTGCTCACTAAAGCAATTATATAAGTCAGCACTAAAAATTAAAAGCACTACACCCTCACTCCCCACTGGCCCTGGTTTTCAATTATTAAGGAATTCCCAATATTATTCTAGCATGTCCAAAGGTCAGTTGTCAATCTCCTCTCTGGTCCAGCTGGTGAATCTGGGAATCTTGAGGCAATGTTACAACTGCCTCATATACACAGACAACCCTCTCCTCCTCCCAACAAATTCCAACACATGTGAGAGATGCAACCATATAGCCAAACTGGAGGCTAAGCTCTCTCAACTCAGTACTGGCATAACCAGTCAGGAGGAGAAGGAAACCACACTCACTACAATTCCAGTCTCACATAGACCTACCACGACAGCAAACCAAACACATAATCACACAAAAACATACTCAGAGGCTCTAAATAAAGATCTGCCGAAGCAGCAGAGACCTCCAAAGCAGACACCCAAAACAAAACACATGCAGCACATATCTCACAAAGCCAGTGTGCCAAACAGTCACAGTCCTTAAGACTAAACAATACACACACCTGATACACTTGTAATAGGTGACTCTATCGTCAGGCACACTGACGTCCCGCTCACCAGGCTGAACAAGGAGAGGGTCATGGTGAGTAGCCTGTCGGGCGCTAGGATCCGCCACATAACACAAGCACTCAGGTCACTCCAAGGCAAGTACAAATATGACTCAGTCATTGTCCATGCTGGTGTGAATGACCTGAGACGTACCTCCCTGGACTACATGAAAAGAGACATAAAGGAGCTCTCTGAGCATGTAGCCCAGGCCGGTATGACCCTGACCTTGAGTAGCATCTTACCCTCACCAAGAATGATGCCACAATATGAAGACAAGATGATCAATTTCAACAATTGGCTTAAGTGCTGGTGTCATTCAAAGGGGATCCAATGCCTGTCAGCTTGGGATGATATACTTGACAAGCCACGATGCTTCACTAGGGACAGCTTGCACCTGTCACCCCTGGGCTTTCGGATATTGGCAAAGGCTCTTGCTACCCCCATAGTGCCTTTTTTAGGCAACGCTCAAAAGACAAACCCACCTCCATAGGTATCACAAGGGATAAGAAACTAAGAGTAATGCTACTCAACGCCAGAAGTCTAAACCTCAAGATGCACTTTTCGAAACTCTCCTTAGCATGGAGAACATCGATATCTGTGCAGTAACAGAAACCTGGTTCAGGGCTCCCAAGAGCACCCCAGCACTACCAGGTTATACCTCATACCATGCTTTTTGGCCCCAAAACTTGGACCGAACCACAAAAGGAGGGGAGTATCGATATTCATCAAAGATACCCACACCTCCAGGTTGGTGGCAAAGCACGAAGCATCAGAGACTATCCATGTGCAACTAACAGTGGGTAAAACTGCCTTCCAGTTTATAGCCTGCTACAGACCACCCTCCCAAACCCAGGAACCCCACTCGGCCTTCCTGAGAACACTGGAAAATATGAAGGTCTCTCCAAACACCATTATATTGGGCGACTTCAACTACCCAAACATAGACTGGGAGCATTACTCTAGCTCCAACACCCTAGCCCAAAGGTTCCTAGAATTTATAAACTCAAATGCTATGGAACAACTTGTTACCACTCTCACAAGAGGGGAAAACATACTGGACCTGATCATCACCAACATGGGGACTCTATGCTCCAGACCAGAAGTGTATCCCTCACTGGTAAGATCAGACCATAAACTAATCTCACTGGATATTCACATCCCGACCCCACCCCCTGCCCAGAAAACCACAGTGAAAAACTTCTCTAAAGCAAATTTCACACTCCTCAAAACTGAGGTGGAATCCTTCAAAGCCCCCGGGCTGTGGAAAATACAGCCCAGACCGCAGAATCCTTTATAAACGCATTCTATGAACACCTTCAGGAATGCATGGATCATGCGATCCCAAATAAAACCAAGACCCAATCCTCCAAAGGCAGACGTCCTGTCTGGTGGACCCCAGCCATAAACAAACTATACAATAGAAGGAGGAAGCTACTTCTCTCTTCTGTTCAATTTATTGTTAGACTCCCCCTCTGCCCATGCTGTTATTCTCTCTTATTCTCTCTCTCGTTTCATCTACATGACCTCTAACCATTCATACCACCTTTCTTTTTTTCGCTATCTCTGTTTCTTTCCACCTTACTTTTCCTACTGACTGATCCTTAGCCTTACTATCATCCTAACATCTGTACCTCGGGAAATTGCATCTCTGTCAACACTCTTTTACCTCATTTCTGCCTTATTCCTATACTCTTACTTCACATTATCTGTTACACTACTTACCTACATATTTTTACTTTTTATCTACCTTTTTCCTACTTTCAGATAATACCTATTTGTTGAAGTAGAACCTATTTGTTGTCATACCAGCTACTAGTGATATTTTTCTAACTTATTATTATCGTCTTATAATACTACTAAAACTTTTCTACACAGTACCCATCCGAATTTTAATTGTCATCAACTCAGATTAGTACAGAAAAAATGTATACGCATTTGATATTGCCTATTTTATTACTTTTTATTTGTATAGTTTGATTATTTAGTAACCTCTCAACTGTATTGTCTTAGTCTGATAGTGGAGCTTTTCTCCTCGGGCCTCTGCTGAAAATGGACATGTATCCAGCCAGACTAGCCCGGTTAACAAATGTAAAATAAATAAATAAAAAAATAAAATACTAAATGATAGAGCAAAATCCCAAAAAGGGAAGGCATCACTGATCAGTATTAGCAAAAAACTACGGGCACACATAAAATTGTCTAAGGCCAGCTTCGAGAGAAAAATTGCACAGGACACTAAGGATAATCACAAGGCTTTCTTTAGTTATGTTAGGAACCTGGGTGGTAATTCCCAGATATGCTCAGAATTAGTCCAAAATGACAAAAAATACACCGAACCTACAGACATTGCCAACATCCTAGCTGACAGGTTCAGCGCAAACTCCCCCCCCCTCCCCACCAAAAGGGCAAATATCTATCCCAGCAAGTGCTGCCCCCCTGACATCTCAGATGCTCTGTTAAGAGCCGCCCTCTCCAAAGCAAAAAACACAGCATCAATGGGACCAGATGGTGTCCCGGGCTGGGTCCTACATGAACTCCAAGAAGAGCTAAACCCAAACATAAAACTACTGTTCAATCTCAGCCTTACTACAGGATATGTGCCCAAAGAGTGGCGTACAGCAACAGTGGTCCCTCTCCATAAAGGTGGTGCCTCAACGGATCCTGGAAACTATCGCCCCATAAGCCTGACTAGTTTGGTCTGCAAAGCTATGGAAAGGATCATCATGGACCTCATAAATAAAGATATTGGGGACCTACAAACACTGGATCCTACCCAGTTCGGCTTTGTTAAGGGCAGATCCTGCCTCTTAAACCTAGTCGATTTCTTTGAAACAGTCACCAAGGCCATTGACGGGGGGAAGGTGGTCCACACAGCCTACCTGGACCTCGCAAAAGCCTTCGATACAATACCCCACTCGGGCATTATAGATAAGCTCACCAGCTTAAATATAAACCCCTATGTCACTAGATGGATTGCAAACTGGCTCAAGGACAGAACCCACATGGTTAGAATTGCTGGAGCCATGTCAGACTCCAAACCAGTTACAAGTGGTGTCCCACAAGGCTCAGTCCTGGGACCTCTCTTGTTCGGTATATATTTCTCGGAGGTACAGGCCAACACGGAAGGACTGTGGCTGACCAAGTTCGCAGATGACTGCAAACTGGGCCATAATCGACTCTCCAGCCGACACAAGCATCCTCCAAAAGGGCCTCATAGAAACAGACAACTGGTGCCAGAGCCATGGCCTCAAGCTAAATGCCAAAAGTGTATAGTCATCCCCTTTGGCAAAAACAAAGTGCCCACAAATTACCACATAGGTGGTAATCCATTAAGTACAGAAGAAGTAATTAGGGACCTGGGGACCCAAGTTGATAGCAATCTCTCATTTGACAACCACGTGGCCAAAGTGGTTAGAAAAACATTTTATATAGCCCACCTAATCATGAAGGGATTCACATCTAGATCAGGGGAGGTCATCGTGCCTCTTTACTCATCCCTCATCAGGCCCATAATTGAGTACAATGCCCCTTTTGGGATGTACCTTACCAGACACCTGCAGCAACTGGAAAGACCCCAAAAGTACCTCACCAAGAGGATCAAAGGACTCAAACAGATGCCATATGCTGCCCGGTTAAAGAAACTCCAGCTCTACTCAGTGGCATACCACCTGTTCATAGGCGATATATGCCTGACGTATAAAGCCATGTCCAACCCGGAATTAATGGACATTCTGCACCTCAGAAAATCCAAATCCCATCGAGCTACGCGCTCGAGAGACTTGAACCTCAGCACTGAAATAAATAGGACATGCTGGAGGGACAGATTCATAACCCAGAGGCTCCCTTCACTCTGGAATAAAATCCCAGTCCAGGTTAGGCAGAGTCCCTCATTGACTCTCTTCAAGAGGAATCTTGATGAGTGGATGGGAGATCGTAGGTTTACCCCGGGTATCACTTCTGTGTCACTGTTAGACAGAGGCACAGTATACTAACCTCGAAAAAGGGCATAGCAAAATAAATTAAAAATGGGTGGCAAAAGCCAAACACATTCTGGCTAGGCTTATAAATGCCCTAGGGCAGATAGCCTAGTATAAACCTGTGAACCTATGAGCAGGTAAGGGTGATAAAGGATAGTGAGGGAAATGTACTCATATGTGAGGAGAGTGTGTTGAGCAGATGGAAAGAGTACTTTGAGGGGCTGATGAATGAAAAGAATGAGAGAGAGAGAAGGTTGGATGATGTGGGGATAGTGAATCAGGAAGTGAAACAGATTAGCAAGGAGGAAGTACCAACAGCTATGAAGAGGATGAAGAATGGAAAGGCTGTTGGTCCAGATGACATACCAGTGGAAGCATGGAGGTGCTTAGGCGAAATGGCAGTGGAGTTTTTAACCAGATTGTTTAATGGAATCTTGGAAAGTCAGAGGATGCCTGAGGAGTGGAGAAAAAGTGTTTTGGTACCTATTTTTAAGAATAAGGGTGATGTGCAGAGTTGTAGTAACTACAGAGGGATAAAACTGATCAGTCACAGCTTGAAGTTATTGGGAAAGAGTAGTGGAAGCTAGGTTAAGAAGGGAGGTGATGATTAGCGATCAGCAGTATGGTGTCATGCTGGGAAAGAGCACTACAGATGCGATGTTTGCTCTGAGAGTGTTGATGGAGAAATTTAGAGAAGGTCAGAAGGAGTTGCATTGTGTCTTTGTGGACTTGGAGAAAGCATAGGATAGGGTGCCTAGAGAGGATTTGTGGTATTGCATGAGGAAGTCAGGAGTGGCAGAGTATGTAAGAGGGGTACAGGATATGTACAAGGGTAGTGTGACAGTGGCAAAGTCTGCAGGGGGAATGACAGATCCATTTAAGGTGGAGGTGGGATTACATCAAGGATCAGCTCTGACCCCTTTCTTATTTGCAATGATGACGGACAGGTTGACAGACGAGATCAGACAGGAGGCCCCATGGACTATGATGTTTGCAGATGACATTGTGATCTGTAGTGAGAGTAGAGACCAGGTTGAGGAGACCCTGGAGAGGTGGAGATATGCTCTAGAGAGGAGAGGAATGAAGGTCAGCAGGACTAAGAGAATATGTGTGTGTGAATGAGTGGGAGGATAGAAGAATGGTGAGGATGCAGGGAGTAGAGTTGGTGAAGGTGGATGAGTTTAAGTACTTGGGATCAACAGTTCAGAGTAACGGTGAGTGTGGAAGAGAGGTGAATAAGAGAGTACAGGCAGGGTGGAATGGGTAGAGAAGAGTGTCAGGAGTGATTTGTGATAGACGGGTACTGGTAAGAGTGAAAGGGAAGGTCTACAAGAGGGTAGTGAGACCAGCTATGTTGTATGGGTTGGAGACAGTGGCATTGACAAAAAGGCAGGAGTCAGAGCTGGAAGTGGCAGAGTTAAAGATGTTAAGGTTTGCACTGGGTGTGACAAGGATGGAGAGGATTAGGAATCAGTATATTAGAGGGTCAGCTCAGGTTGGACACTTTGGAGACAAAGTCAGAGAGGTGAGATTGCATTGGTTTGGACATGTACTGAGGAGGGACGATGGGTACATTGGGAAAAGGATGCTAAGGATGGAGCTGCCAGGTAAGAGGAAAAGAGGAAGGCCTAAGATAAGGTTTATGGACATGGTGAGAGAGGACATGCAGGTGGTTGGTGTGACAGAGCAATATGCAGAGGACAGGAAGAAATGGAAACAGATGATCCACTGTGGCGACCCCTAACGGGAACAGCCGAAAGAGAAGAAGAATGTAAGGAGGTGGTCACTAAGTAAATCCATAAAATGCCCAAGGTAACAATATTGTTGGGAGAAATGATAAGGATCCAGTCAAAAACACACTGACATTTTGATATGCTGAGTAGGAAAAGATATGAGTTGTGTGAGGACATATACATTTATGGTGTTTGAGGGAGGGTGACAAAGTTTAAAGTCATTTGAAATTAAGATCACCTAATATTTTTGATTCTTGAGTGATATTTGTAGATACTCAGGAAAAGAGTTTTCAGTGGTATGTGGTATTAACATCATTGCCAAATGGGATATAGGTTGCAGTAATAGATATATATTTGTGATTATTGCATTTATGGAAGGAGATCAAAAGTTTAGTATTGTTAATTTGGGAGAGGGCTGAGTGAGGAAGGCAGCATTACTAGATTGTTTTTGAACAGTATTGCTACTCCTCCAGCTTTTTTTCTCCTTTTCCTACTTGACCTGAGGATGTTGGATCCTCGGGGTATGTTTTCCTCATCTTTTATATCTTGTTTTAGTCTTGTCCTAGTTACAGTCACTATATTTGGAGAGTGGAAGGCTAACTAGTCATGAAATTCTGTTATTTTATAGCACAATTTTGTGGGATGTGATGTGATAGAAGAATTAACAGGTTTGGGGATGAGGGAATAGTCTAGAACATTTATTGAAGCTGGGTTGGGGGTAGATGTCGCCACTTAATTTTAGGGATAGTATTCTGTAATGAATATGAAAGAGCCGTTTACATTTTTTGTACCTTGATTCTAGCATATGGTGTGTGGCACTTAACCATTGGTGTTTGTTTGTAAAAAAGGTGGATATAGGAGCTCTTATAAAAGTTGGAGGCTATGCTGGCACTCTTTATGGTTGTGTTTAGGGTTTGAGTGTATAAGGTTGCAGAAAACTGGTTGTGCGTGTGGAAGGAGTGATGGTAGGATGTAGCATGCCAGTAGAGTAGGAAATAAGACAGTAAGTGTATATAGTAGCAGCATTGTGGATGGCTAAGACAGATGCTATGATGGTAGTCTTGTGCTTATATCGGATTGCAGAGGAGAGAGATGGGGTGGAGTGAGGAGATTATCATTATTATAAATATTGGAGAGCATAAAAGAAGTGGTGACTATTTGACTGTTAGACTATTAGACTATAATGGCTAGCAGAGGGGCACAGAGTAGCAGACTGTAGACTACTTGTTAGTAAAGAAGAATAGAATAGCAGTAGAATGAAAGGGTAGTGGAATAAGAGGAAAAGGACAGTATAGCTAATAAGAGATACAAGCAATAGAATATAGCAGATCTATGAAGGGATGAGAATGGAAAGGGGAGGAGAGTTGGTTGATGGAAGAATTAGTCACTGGGTGTGAGAAAGGAAAAGGGGTAGAGACAGGCAAGTAGATATATGAGGAGACAGGAAAGGAAATGAGGCTGTGGAAGGACAGAAACAGGTTGATGGGAGGAAAAGTCAGTTGACTGGATGGAAAATGAGTGAGGTCAAGAGAGATAAGTTGCTGGGTTGGCTAGATTATGTTGTGGGTTTGGTTGAGAACTATTATTTGGCTGTATTTTTATAGGTTCATAGGTAGGTACTAGGCTATCAGCCCTGGGGCCTATACAAGCCCAGCCAAAAAGGTACCCTGGCTTTTCCCACCCAAGAAAATTATTTTCCTGTGCCACTGTCGAGCAGAGCCACAGAGGTGATCCCCGGGGGTGAATTTCCTATTTCCCATCCAATCATCTAGATTTTTCTTGAAGAGTGCTAATGAGGAGCTTTGTTTGATATAGATAGGTAGTTTATTTCAAAGTATTGGAAGTCTCTGGGACAGGAATCTATCCCTCCAGCATGTTCTGTTTATTGTGGTGACAAGGATTAGGTCCCTAGAGCATGTAGCTCGGAGGGATTGGGATTTCTTTAAGCGGAGCATGTCCAACAGCTCTGGGTTTGACATAGCTTTGTATGTTAGGCAAAGATCACCTCTGAGTAGGCGATATGCGACGGAGTAAAGCTGGAGTTTTTTGAGACGGTCTCATGAGGGCATCTGTTTGAGGCCGGTAATCTTCTTTGTGAGGTATTTCTGCGGCCTTTCCAGTTGTTGTAGATGTCTTGTGAGGTACATACCAAAAGGGGCATTGTACTCTATAATGGGTCTAATGAGTGATGAGTAGAGGGGAACAATGACCTCTTTTTTTACAGATGAGAAACCTTTTGTGATGAGGTGTGCCATGTAGAAGGATTTCCTGACTACTGTGGCGATGTGATTATCAAAGGAGAGACGACTGCCCACCTGTGTCCCAAGGTCTCTTATCACACTTTTGGTGTTAAGTATACTACCGCCTATGTTGTAGTTCATGGGTACAGAGTTTTTACCAAAGGGGATGACAATGCACTTTTTGGCATTGAGCTTGAGGCCATGGCTTTGACACCAGGCATCTGTCTCAGTGAGGTCCTTTTGTAGGATGTCCACATTGTTAGGAGTTTCGATTATGGCTCCTAGTTTGCAGTCATCTGCGAACTTCATTAGCCAAAGACCTTCTGTGTTAGCATGTACTTCAGAGAAGTAGATACCAAACAGGAGAGGACCCAGGACTGAACCCTGTGGTACTCCACTTGTCACTGGTCTGAAGTCGGATTTGGAGTCTGCTACTTTCACAGTGTGGGTTTTGTCAGTGAATGAGTTGGCAACCCATCTTGTGATATAGGGATTTATACCTAGTTTAGTGAGTTTATCTATAATTCCAGAGTGGGGGATGGTGTCGAAAGCATTGGCAAGATCTAGATAGGCTGTGTGAACCACCTTACCCTTGTCTACGGCTTTGGTGACTGCTTCAAAGAAGTCTATCAGGTTTAGGAGACATGATCTGCCTTTTACAAACCTGAACTGGGTGGGATCCAGAGTTTGGAGATTACCAATGTCTTTGTTTATAAGTTCCATGACGATACATTCCATGGCCTTGCAGACCAGGCTCGTCAGGCTAATGGGGTGGTAGTTCATGGGGTCTGTGGTGGCTCCCCCTTGTGGAGTGGGATAACCGTCGCTGTGCACCATTCAGCAGGCACAAAGCCTGAGGTGAGGCTATGATTGAACATGGTACTTAGGTGGGGTGCCAGTTCATTCTGTAGTTCATGTAGAATGCAGCCTGGGATGTTGTCTGGTCCTATGGATGCTGTGTTCTTGGCTTTGGAGAGTGTGGTTTTTACCTGTGCAGCCATGATTACAGGAACTTTGCATTCTTCCATTATAGAGATGGGCCCTTTAGGGGGTGAGAGGGGGGTAAAGTTAGCACTGAACCTATCTGCCAGGATGTTGGCAATATCAGTTGGGTCTGTATATTTAGTGCCAGTGTGCTGTAACTCAGAGCAGACATTCAGTGTTGCCATTGAGATTCTTGACATAGCTATAGAATGCTTTGTGGTTGTGTTTAAAATCAGTGGCGATTTTGTTTTTGTAACTAGCTTTGGAGGATTTTATCAGGGATCTCAGCTTCCTACTAAGGCTGACCAGGCAGCTCCTCCACTCATGGGATTTTACTCTCTTTTGCAACAGTTTCTTCCTTCTGTTGTACAGTTTGTTTATGGCAGGGGACCACCAGATTGGCTTCCTTTTTTTTTGAGGATAGTGTCTTGGTTCTGTTTGGGATAACATGATCCATGCATTCATGTAAGTGCTTATAAAGTGCAGTTGTGTAGGATTCAGTAGTTGTAACTGTATTGTCCATCTGCATGGGTGTCATGAAGTTCACCACTTCTGTCTTAAGAAGCATGAAGTTGGCTTTGGAGAAATGTCTTACCATGGTTTCCTTAATGGGGGGGTGAGGGCAGGATGTGGATATCTAGGGTAATTAGCTTATGGTCAGATTGGACCAATGAGGCGTTGACTTCAGGTATGGAACACCGGTCACTCATGTTAGTAATGACTAGATGTAGGATATTGTTGCCCCTGGTGGGGGTGTGGATAAGTTGATCCAGGACATTGGAGTTTATGAATTCCAGAAATCATTGAGCGAAGGAGTTGGTACATGAGTAGTTTTCCCAGTTAATGGTGGGGTAGTTGAAATTGCCCATTATTAGGGTGTTTGGTTGAACCCTAATATTTCCCCGTACATCAAGAAAAGAGGGGTGGGAATCCTGGGGTATGGTGGGTGATCTGTAGCAAGCTACAATTTGGATTGCAGTTTTGCCCAGAGTTAGTTGCACTTGGATAACCTCAGCTGCATTATGCTGAGCATCTAGCCTGGATGGGTGGATATCCTTAATGAATATGGACACACCTCCACCTTTGGTGTTCCGGTCCAGGTTACATAGCCAAAAAGTGTGGTATGAGTTATAGCCTGGTAGTGCAGGGGTGCTCTCTGGAGCGTTGAACCAGGTCTCAGTCACGGCACAGATATCGATGTTCTCCATTTGAAGGAGTGCCTCAGGTGAGTGCATTTTGAGATTTAGACTTCTAGCATTGAGTAGCATCACCCTCAGTTTTTGCTTGCCTGTTCCTGTTATGGTGGTGAATTTGTCATTTGAACCTTGCCTAAAAAAGGCACTATAGGGGCGGCAAGAATCTTAGCCAGTATCCGGAATCCCAGGGGGAACAGGTGCAGGCCATCTCTGGCAAAGCATTATGGTCTGTCGACCATGTCATCCCAGGCAGACAGATACTGGATTCCTTTAGAATGGCACCAGAAGCTTAGCCAATTTTTGAAGTCAATCATTTTGTCCTTGTACTGCGGCATCATTCTGGGTGATGGCATAATGCTACTCAGGGCTAGGGTCATACCTGCCTGGGCTACATGATCGAAGAGCTCTTCCATGTCTCTTTTCATGTACTCCAGGGAGGTAAGTCTCAGGTCGTTCACACCAACATGGACAATGACAGAGTCATATTTGTACTTGTTGTGGAGTGACCTGAGTAGGTGGGTTATGTGGCGGATCCTGGCACCCGACAGGCAGCTGACAGTAACCTTCACCTTGTTTAGCCTGGTGAGTGGGACATCAGTGTGCCTGACTATAGAGTCACCTATGACTAGTGTGTTGGGTACGTTGTTTTGCCTTATTGGCTGTGGTTGAGTGGCACACTGAGTCTGCGGGCTATGTGTCATTTGGGTTGTGTTGGGGGCTGGAGGTTGCTTGCATTTCTGCTTTGGAGGTCTCTGTTGCTTGAGCAGATTATTATTGAGAGCCTCCGCAAATGTTTTTGTGTTTCTATATGTGGATTTTGATGGTGTAGATTTAGTGAGACTATGTGATGAGTGTGGTGTGGTGCAAGTGTTTACCTTCTCCTCTTGACTGTCAAGTTCAGTCTTGATTGGAGAGAGCTTTACCTCCAGTTTGGCTAGATAAGTGCATCTCTCACAGGTTGTAGTGTTGGGTGGTAGGAGGAGAGGGTTGTCTGTGTACATGAGGCAATTTCTACATTGCCCCAAGATGCCCAGATTCATCAGATTCATCAAATGCGGGCTTTTAAATAAGAAAGTTGAGAGAGATGGAAAAACTGCCCAAACGGCCAATAACTACAATTTCTGGGCCAGAACCACTCCTTATGTGGTAGATAGGTTAATTAAAGCTTACCACACCCACTGATAAACTAGAAGGCTTCCCTCCAACACAGAAAGCTTTGGGGGGGGGGCTCAGAAGCTTACATACAGTCCTGGATACAGCAAATCTGAATCTGGACTACACTAGTTACAGGAAAAGTATTTTTTTGTTTTTTATATATATATATATATATATATATATATATATATATATATATATATATATATATATATATACAGAAAAATAGCTAAAACAGCAGTAAAAACAATTCAAATGCAGTGCAAGCTAGCACACTTGAGTATGTAGCAATGTTAGACCAAACAGTTTAAAAAATGCAATTAAATTAAAAATGATTAAAAACAAGTGCAGAAGGAGTCTATTAGGTAGAATGAGGTAAAGAGATGGGACTGGTGGGAGTGTTCCAGATCAAATCTACAGTGGGGGTGGGCAACTGCAAAAGCCTCCATATTTAAACAACAACACAGGAACAGGGAGGGTAGGTATGGGAAAACCAACACCTTCTGCAGAGATCTGAAAAACTATACAGTGAAGCAAAAATAACAGTGCACAACTCTGAAGTCAGCCAGCAATGATATAAAATTAGTCAAACAACCATATTGGTCAGGAGAAGGAGGAGCCTGCTAGTTTAGATGAAGTGGGAATGTGGGAATTGGGGGTAGGCTAGGGTAATGAAGTGAACCTGAGTATAGAGAGGACAAATGGAGCAGGGCCCACCATCTCAGGGTGACTTCTTTTGTTACATAAACAACCACTGAAATGTTTTCCAAAGATAAAAACAGGTTAATGTTTTTTTTAAACTATAGTATAAGAAAAATCTTGCTACTTTTACAATTAGAAGAATTTTTTAAACTAAGGCAAAGTTGAGCAGTGTGAGTCAAAAGAAAAATACAAAAATATTATCCTTGTTTCCTGTTTTTCCTGACCTAGAGTAGTCCAAATACAGGCTTTGCTGTATTCTGGACTTTTGGAAAGTTCCTGTGTTGCCCATTTCCTTTCTTGGATAAAGGAAGGCTTCTTTGTTCACCAGTGGCAGTGGGGAGCTTAGAGCAGCCTATCTATTCCCTGGAGGAGTGTTCCCAGCACAAGAATCTGGTAGTTTATTGGCCGTTTTGGGCCAATTTCTAGCTCTTTCAAGTCCCCCTGTATAAAACCTGCTTTGGCGCGTTTTTTGCGCTTGTTACTACTCAGCCAAGCTCCTAGTGGCCCTGCACAGTGGTGCTAGCAGCAGAGAGGCTAAAACAGTGACTGCTAACCTGATAAAAGTGTTTTTTTCCTGCTACTACCTGGGCGACTGTCCGATCTAGCTAAACTGCAAGTATTTCTGCTTCTTGAGCTGTTTTAAACTGTTTAAAGTTGTTTTTGCACCTGCACTTTTAAAGTTTGTCCTGTTTGTTGCATTTACCTGTTGAGGCTACACACTCAAGTGCGCTAGCCTGTGTTACATATTTATTGCATTTTCCTACTGTTTGTTGCAAAAAAGAAAAAAAACAAAAAAATTATCCTTGTTTCCCGTCTTTCCTGACCTAGAGTAGTCCAAATATAGGCTTTGCTGTATTCTGGACTTTTGGAAAGTTCCTGTGTTGCCCATTTCCTTTCTTGGATAAAGGGAGTCTTCTTTGTTCACCAGTGGCAGTGGGGAGCTTAGAGCAGCCTATCTATCCCCGGAGGAGTGTTCCCAGCACAAGAATCTGATAGTCTATTGGTTGTTTTGGGCCAATTTCTAGCTCTTTCAAGTCCCCCTGTATAAAACCTGCTTTGGCGCGGCTTTGCGCGATTTTGCGCATAGCGCAGCATCGGGCAGCTCCGCTTAATTGGGTTTAAACCATTTTCGGCTCCACAAAGTCTGCTCTTTTTCCCTTAGAACTGATCTAGTTCTCATAATAAACACCCTATTCCTACTCTAAAGCCTGGCACTTGCTCACTAATGCAATTATATAAGTCAGCACTAAAAAATTAAAAGCACTGCACCCTCACAAACTCCCCTTGAGTACCTTGTTCCCCATTGGCCCTTTTTTTCAATTATAAAGGAATTCCCAATACTATTCTAGCATGTTCAAAGGTCAGTTGTCAATCTCCTCTCCGGTCCAGCTGGTGAATCTGGGAATCTTGAGGCAATGTTACAACTGCCTCATGTACACAGACAACCCTCTCCTCCTCCCAACAAATTCCAACACATGTGAGAGATGCAACCATATAGCCAAACGGGAGGCTAAGCTCTCTCAACTCAGTACTGGAGTAACCAGTCAGGAGGAGAAGGAAACCACACTCACTACAATTCCAGTCTCACATAGACCTACCACGACAGCAAACCAAACAGATAAACACACAAAAACATACTCGGAGGGCTCTAAATAGAAATCTGCCTAACCAGCAGAGACCTCCAAAGCAGACACCCAAGCAACCGCTACCCCAAAACAAAACACGTGCAACACATAGCTCACAAAGCCAGTGTGCTGAACAGTCACAGCCCTTAAGGCTAAACAACACACCTGATACACTTGTAATAGGTGACTCTATCGTCAGGCACACTGACATCCCTCTCACCAGGCTGAACAAGGAGAAGGTCACGGTGAGCTGCCTGTCGGGCGCTAGGATACGCTACATAACGCAAGTACTCAGGTCACTCCAAGGCAAGTACAAATATGACTCAGTCATTGTTCATGCTGGTGTGAATGACCTGAGACGTACCTCCCTGGACTACTTGAAAAGAGACATAGAGGAGCTCTCTGAGCATGTGGCCCAGGCCGGTATGACCCTGACCTTGAGTAGCATCTTACCCTCACCAAGAATGATGCCACAATATGAAGCCAAGATGATCAATTTCAACAATTGGCTTAAGTATTGGTGTCATTCAAAGGGGCTCCAATGCCTGTCAGCCTGGGATGACATGCTCGACAAGCCACGATGCTTCGCTAGGGATGGCTTGCACCTGTCACCCCTGGGCTTTCGGATATTGGCAAAGGCTCTTGCCACCCCCATAGTGCCTTTTTTAGGCAAGGCTCAAAAGACAAACCCACCTCCATAGGTATCACAAGGGATAAGAAACTAAGAGTAATGCTACTCAATGTCAGAAGTCTAAACCTCAAGATGCACGCACTCGAAACTCTCCTTAGCATGGAGAACATCGATATCTGTGCAGTAACAGAAACCTGGTTCAAGGCTCCCGAGAGCACCCCAGCACTACCAGGTTATACCTCATACCATGCTTTTCAGCCCCAAGACTTGGACCGAACCACAAAAGGAGGGGGAGTATCAATATTCGTCAAAGATACCCACACCTCCAGGTTGGTGGCACAGCACGAAGCATCAGAGACTATCCATGTGCAACTAACAGTGGGTAAAACTGCCTTCCAGTTTATAGCCTGCTACAGACCACCCTCCCAAACCCAGGAACCCCACTCGGCCTTCCTGAGAACACTGGAAAATATGAAGGTCTCTCCAAACACCATTATATTGGGCGACTTCAACTACCCAAACATAGACTGGGAGCATTACTCTAGCTCCAACACCCTAGCCCAAAGGTTCCTAGAATTTATAAACTCAAATGCTATGGAACAACTTGTTACCACTCCCACAAGAGGGGAAAACATACTGGACCTGATCATCACCAACATGGGGGCTCTATGCTCCAGGCCAAAAGTGCATCCCTCACTGGTAAGATCAGACCATAAACTAATCTCACTGGATATTCACATCCCGACCCCAGCCCCTGCCCAGAACACCACAGTGAAAAACTTCTCTAAAGCAAATTTCACACTCCTCAAAACTGAGGTGGAATCCTTCAAAGCTCCCGGGCCTGTGGAAAATACAGCCCAGACTGCAGAATCCTTTATAAACACATTCTATGAACACCTTCAGGAATGCATGGATCATGCAATCCCAAATAAAACCAAGACCCAATCCTCCAAAGGCAGGCGTCCTGTCTGGTGGACCCCAGCCATAAACAAAGTATACAATAGAAGGAGGAAGCTACTACATGTTAGAGCAAAATCCCAAAAAGGGAAGGCATCTCTGATCAGTATTAGCAAAAAACTACTGGCACTCATAAAATCGGCCAGCTTTGAGAGAAAAAATGCACAGGACACTAAGGATAATCACAAGGCTTTCTTTAGTTATGTTAGGAACCTGGGAGGGAATTCCCAGATATGCTCAGAATTAGTCCAAAATGACAAAAAATACACCGAACCCACTGACATTGCCAACATCCTAGCTGACAGGTTCAGTGCAAACGTCTCCCCCCCCCCTCCCCACCAAAAGGGCAAATATCTATCCCAGCAGAGTGCTGCCCCCCTGACATCTCAGATGCTCAAGTAAGAGCTGCCCTCGCCAAAGCAAAAAACACAGCATCAATGGGACCAGACGGTGTCCCGGGCTGCGTCCTATATGAACTCCAAGAAGAGCTAAACGCAAACATAAAACTACTGTTCAATCTCAGCCTTACTACAGGATATGTACCCAAAGGGTGGCGTACAGCAACAGTGGTCCCTCTCCACAAAGGTGGTGCCTCAACGGATCCTGGAAACTATCGCCCCATAAGCCTGACTAGCTTGGTCTGCAAAGCTATGGAAAGGATCATCATGGACCTCATAAATAAAGATATTGGGGGCCTACAGACACTGGATCCTACCCAGTTCGGCTTTGTTAAGGGCAGATCCTGCCTCTTAAACCTAGTCGATTTCTTTGAAACAGTCACCAAGGCCATTGACGAGGGGAAGGTGGTCCACACAGCCTACCTGGACCTCCCAAAAGCCTTCGATACAATAACCCACTCAGGCATTATAGATGGGCTCACCAGCTTAAATATAACCCCCTATGTCACTAGATGGGTTGCAAACTGGCTCAAGGACAGAACCCACATGGTTAGAATTGCTGGAGCCATGTCAGACTCCAAACCAGTTACAAGTGGCGTCCCACAAGGCTCAGTCCTGGGACCTCTCTTGTTCGGTATATATTTCTCGGAGGTACAGGCCAAAACGGATTACAGATGACTGCAAACTAGGCACCATAATCAACTCTCCAGCCGACACAAGCATCCTACAAAATGGCCTCATAGAAACAGACAACTGGTGCCAGAGCCATGGCCTCAAGCTAAACGCCAAAAAGTGTATAGTCATCCCCTTTGGCAAAAACAAAGTGCCCACAAATTACCACATAGGTGGTAATCCATTAAGTATGGAAGAAGTAATTAGGGACCTGGGGACCCAAGTTGATAGCAATCTCTCATTTGAAAACCACGTGGCCAAAGTGGTTGGAAAAACATTTTATATAGCCCACCTAATCATGAAGGGATTCACATCTAGATCAGGGGAGGTCATCGTGCCTCTTTACTCATCCCTCATCAGGCCCATAATTGAGTACAATGCCCCTTTTGGGATGTACCTCACCAGATACCTGCAGTAACTGGAAAGACCCCAAAAGTACCTCACCAAGAGGATCAAAGGGCTCAAACAGATGCCATATGCTGCCCAGTTAAAGAAACTCCAGCTCTACTCAGTGGCATACCGCCTGCTCAGAGGCGATCTGTGCCGGACGTATAAAGCCATGTCCAACCCGGAATTAATGGACATGCTGCACCTCAGAAAATCCAAATCCCATCAAGCTACGCGCTCGAGAGACTTGAACCTCAGCACTGAAATAAATAGGACATGCTGGAGGGACAGATTCATAACCCAGAGGCTCCCTTCACTCTGGAATAAAATCCCAGTCCAGGTTAGGTAGAGTCCCTCATTGACTCTCTTCAAGAGGAATCTTGATGAGTGGATGGGAGATCGTAGGTTTACCCTGGGTATCACTTCTGTGTCACTGTTAGACAGAGGCACAGTATACTAACCTCGAAAAAGGGCATAGCAAAATTAATTTAAAATGGGTGGCGAAAGCCAAACACACTCTGGCTAGGCTTATAAATGCCCTAGGGCAGATAGCCTAGTATGAACCTATGAAAGTAGCTGTCTATGAGTGGGAGAGAGGAAACTGGTAGGGAATAATAGGTGGGGCACAGTTTTCGGTGTTTGGAGAATAATCAATGGAGAAATACTCAGTAGGTGGAAATTTTAGCCCTGAACAACTCTTTACTTTCAGGGTGCAATGGCAGCTTTTATGTTGAAATTATATCCCTAAAAGTAATTTAAACATTAGTGTGTTATTGAGACACTATATTAATATGATGCCCTTTATCTCGGTGGAGCTCACTAATAAAGTTTAGCTCTATACAAGATTCTCCAGTAATGTCTAACTACTGGAATGATAGACTGATCCCAAATTTAACCATTTCAATCACACCATGGAAAAGACAATGGAACATATCAGAAGCAAACAGTGCACACCATTATGCAAAATAGCTTGGTGAGTGGTGATGCAAAGGGAGGAGACAATACAGAGACATATGTATACAAGCATGTTCTAACATATGCAAATGGCCACATAATGACATGCAGACGAGTGTCAAATTGTTAATGAGAACCATTGTGTATATAATTTATAAAATCAAATAGGAAGAGCAATTCAGAAATATATACAATTGTTGCAATGAGGCACAGTGATTATCTATTCTGAATGCTATGATTTTTTGGTGCACAGGACCTTCACTTACTTTGCAGTGCTAAGAGCAGCATGTTTCAGTGGTTGGCTTTGGAACTAGTGTCCGTGATATTGCTCATGATTACACTGTGTTGCAGATGGGTAAGCCAGTAGCTAACATACTTTCATCTCCATGACCAGGCCCTTGTCAACCACTACTGTGTGGACAGAGATACCATACTGGAGTTAGTAGATATGTGCCACACTCACAAGGAATCAAGGGGATGCATAGACTGCCTATCCCAGTGGATACAGTGGTCTGTGTAGCATTACTCGCATTTGCTACTGGAACTTTTCAGCATTCATCAGGCAACAAGGGAGGAAGTTCACAGGTATAAGCCTTGCAAATCCTATTCCAGTTCCTTTATGTGATGCTGCATCATTTAGAAGAACATATTTGTTTTCCACCTTTAGCAGAGAAGAGAACTACCACTATGTGGGTATTCAATGAGATAGCCTATCTCCTTGAGGTTGAGGGGACACTGACTGCATCCACAGTGCCATCAAGACCTCACATACTCCACATGGTGTCTAGGATATGGATTGCATACCACCTGGAAGGGGTCCCACTCTGTCAGCTGTCAGGTGGTATGCAGTCCACAAGGTATGTATATTATTTATGTTAATTGGTTGAGTGTTTTGATAGGGTAGTTTGATGGGTAAGTTAGTATATAAGGAACGTTTGATGTTTGTATTGACTAAAGGTCTGAAGAAGTGGGATTCACTGCCATGAAAGCACTTACCGAATAAAATTGTTGATTTGTATTATAGTTGATGAGACCGTTTGCTGCCTGTTGTTTTGGATCCTTGGATACTGTGGTGTCTCACTATTTTGCTTTTTTTCTGGGATCCATTTACTCAAGCTGTGACCTTATTTGTGCTGTGTGGATTATATATTTGTTAGTCGTGGCTGGAGACAATGGCAGAAGGAAATAGAATTAATGCTGTGAATGTTATTGAATTTGATTACATACTCAATGTTCTGAACAAACCATCAGAGACTATACAACAAAATTTCCTTGGTTTTGCCAGGAGGAAGGGAAACCCATTACTAAACAATGACTTTGCAGAAGGTAACAGGGTTTCTATGTACAATGGGATAGACTTTCCTGCATTTATGAAGAATATACATAAGTTGGAGGATGACTTGTTTAAAATCAAGAGAATACAAGCTGAGAGACACCATTTGGAAGTTTGCTTGAAGCACAAAGTAATACCACGAGGGCTGGGAATTTAAAAAATGCTCAATCAAGATGAGCGACAACCTGAATTACTTTCCAAGTGGCAGAAATTGAACATAAAACTTAGTTTTAACTATATAAGTCTCCTTATTGAATATGCCGACAAGGAAGAAGACGTTGTTCTAGTAAACATGTCAGCAAAGATAATTGTGCAAAGATTTTCCCTCTAAGTGCAGGAGAAACTTCCCTCTATCACTGAATCTGTCCCTCTCTATGAGAAGAGACTGCTTCGGCAGAAATTCGGTAAACTAGAGAGAGACAGGAGAGACTTTAAGGAGGGCCACATGTTTGTTTGGCCAAGAGCACACTCAGTGTTTACAATACATTCTAATGCCACCTTAAATGAAGAACAATTGAATAGCATTACAGAATCGGCTTCCATTAATTAAATTAACGGTAATGTGAATTTGAATGTAAAATTGGGAGCCAGCCCAAAGAATACATTCCAGTCGCCACTTGAGGGAGCCCAAGTTCTTACTATGGTTAGTTCATCTAACCAGCCATGTAGTAAAGAGACTCATGGTGTTATAAGTGAATCTGCCGAGACAAAACTAGCAATGGAAGGAACTGCAAGTGATGCAGTTAAACAGTCTTCATTTTTTTTCTACTCTGCCTATAAAACTACAGACTTTACACCAAAAGTAGATAAGGGAAAGATCGCAGAGCAGAGCAAGACCCAAGAGAAAGAGAATACAGGACTCTCTGGATGGCTGGAAGGCAAAAAGACATTGGTACAACAAGTAACAGATAGTTCCTTAATATGGAACATCTGTTCAAAGGTGCTAGCATCTGATGAGATAAGTCTGCTGAGCAAGGGACTTTCCTTCATCCCTGCTCAGAGGCTGGAGGTAATGGAAAGTATATTAGACTTAAAAATGTTTGCTAGAAATATACAATTGAAATTACTTTTTTGGCAACAACAGTGAAAAAAATGTGAACAATTTAAAAAAACTGAGCACTTTTATTCCATCTAGTCATTCCATTGTTGAAGTATTTACAAATTTGTGTGAAAAAGAAATGTTTGATACATGGGGTAGTAATAATGATTTTAAATGTAATAACATTTCTAGGAATGAATATTTAGCCCTTAAGAATTTATGACAGGATAAATCAATTGTGATAAAAGCTGCCGACAAAGGTGGCCCAATAGTTATAATGGATAGAGTTTTTTATGAATCTAGAATGAAGGAAATTTTACAGGATGTTAATACACATCAACTTGTTGATAACCGTGCAGTTGAATTGATGCTAACAAAGTTAGATAAAGTGTTACATGACTGTTTGTTAGATAATTGGATAAGCATGATTTATATAGCTACTTCAAAGTGTCCAATCCCCTTCTTCCCATCATACAGGGACTTCCAAAAATTCACAAAGACCCCCTTCATCCCCTTTGAGGCCGATTGTCTCAGGATGGGGTTGGGCAACTGAAGTGTTATCAATCTGTCTATGTTGAGAAATTATTGAGACCTGTAGTGAACAAGAATCCTTACATACTTAGAGACACTAAGAAATTTTTGATATATTTATCTAGACACATAAATGGAAGCCAGGGTCAGAGTACGTCTTTTTTGAGGGTGACCTTAGATGTGCATTCATTATTTACTTCTATCCCCAATGTGATAGGGTTAGAAATTTTGAGAGAATATTTAACAATGGATGGCACACATACTGGCAGCAGTGTAGAATTGATATGTTTACTTATGGAACAAGTGCTAGTGAATAATGTTATGCTGTTTGATCACATCATATGTTTTCAGAAGGACGGAGTGGCCATGGTTACATTGAGTGCAAACAGTTATGCTAATATAGTCATGGCCACTTGGGAGCAGAAATATATTCTGGATAATATATGGTATCAGATTATATTTTACAAATGCTTTGTTGCTGATCTTTTCTTATTGTGGCAAGGTACTGAACAAGATTTAGTAAAATTTCATAAAGAGATAGATAGTACCATGTCCTTTTTGAAATTTGATCTAATGTTTTCGGCTATAACCATTGATTTCCTTGATGTTAGAGTTTTAAGGACTATGGAAGGGGGATTATCCACCAAAATTTACAGGAAAGGGTGATATAGGAACACACTTGTACACAGAAAAAGTATGCACCCCAAACACATTTTTAAAAATGTAGTAAAGGGCTAGACCCTAAGATTGTCTAGGTTAACAGCACAAGACAACATTTTTATGGAAAATATGAATGACCACAAAGAGAGGGGTTACACTGATAAAGACACTGAGAGGGTTTTTGAAGAGTCTGTGATGTTGAAAACAATGGTAGGCAAACCCTATTTTTCTGGGGGACAGGGCGAACAACATGAAATAGTTGATAAGCCGAAGAGCAAGCTCAGAGTGCCTACACATTACACTAGCAAAGGAAATACAATGGTTAATATTATAAAGAAGCACTGGTCCATACATACACATGATCCTCAAATTAGGTAGGAGGTTGGCATAATGGTTAAGGTGTTTACCTTACAAACATAATGTGCAGGGTTTGATTCTCACATTCTCACATGGAATAATTGACAAGGCTTATAATGGCCTACAAGAACCTATGAATAAATTGTAGGGGTGGGAGATTGGCATAATGGTTAAGGTACTTACCTTACAGACACAAGGTGCAGTGTTTGATTCTCACATGGGGTAATTGGCTAGGCTTAAAATAGCCCACAAGGGCAGTTAGCCTAGTACTAATCTATGAACCTATGAATTAGAGAAATAGTGGGTGAAGAACCCAAATTCATGTTTAAAAACAAGAAATCTTTGAGGAGGCTGCTAATGCCATCCGTCAGACTCTGATAGAGTTGGGATGGAATATGAGGGAGCAAGACCATGTAATAAATGCAATCAATGTCAGTGGATAGATCCTTGTAATACATTTATACACCCGAACACTGGAAGGTAGTATACGTTTGCAGTTACAGCAAATTGCCTGACTAAGAATATAGTATATCTGTCAGTCTGTAATTTATGTTCCAGCTATTACATAGGGAAGATGAACAGAGAGTTCAGATTTCGGATAAGTGAACACTTATTAAGTATCAGGACCATGGATAAGACAAATGCTTTGGCAAAACACATGGTAGAAGAGGGACCACAACACACATTTAGATTTTTGGTGATGGAAGTTGTAAAGGAGAATGAGAGGGGTGAGACATGGTAAATAAGACAGAGACATCGGAGACCACATGGATAATTAGGATGCAAGCAGATAGGGGAAGGGGTCTTAATGACAGAATTCCCATCAAGCCCATTCTATAAAATAAGACACTTTGTAGGTAGCTATTGTAATAATTTTTATGAACAGTTGTTCATGCTGCATGTAATTTTTATATGTTTCTGTTTTATTTTTTTGTTTTCATATTCAAATGCGTGTACATAGATGTATACCTATATGTATACACTCATTTAGATATAATTATTGTATTTAATGGTGTTTTATGACTAATGATATATATATATATATATATATATATATATATATATATATATATATATGCAGTGTGACTTTTTTATTAAACATATTAATTGGTTGAGTGTTTTGATAGGGTAGTTTGATGGGTTAGTTAGTATATAAGGAACATTTGATGTTTGCATTGACTAAAGGTCTGAAGAAGTGGGATTCACTGCCATGAAAGCGCTTACCGAATAAAATTGTTGATTTGTATTATAGTTGATGTGACCATTTGCTGCCTGTTGTTTTGGATCCTTGGATTCTGTGGTGTCTTACTATTGTATGAAATGTGTTTGTGTGCCATCCAGGTAGATCCCACAATTTCCACATCTAGCACACCTATGCCAGTATTTTGTGCAGAGTGACATTCTACTGGGTTATCTCATTGTGAGGTGCACACATTGCCACTCACTGAGTTCCTTTGATTTGCTCTTCCTATGAATATTGACAGCAGGTCACTCATAATGATATCCATCATTGTGTGTTGCAGATGATGCAGGATATGCCTTGGAACTATGGCTGATAACTAACATGCACAGTTCCCAGATCATGACATAGATGGTGTATATTAGTGCACTGTCACAGACATGTAACATCATCAAACATGTGCTAATGCTCCTTAAGGCCTCCTTCTAATGCTTGGATATGTCTTGTGGTGCACTGGAGTATTCTTCAGAAACCTGTAGCAAGATGTTGGTGATTTGCACCATGCTACACAATATGATGCTATGACAGCAGTTATAATGTGAGGACAGTGTAATACTACTAGACATACCTGTGATAGCAGTAGAGCAGGAAATGGGTAAGGAGTTGTCAGAGAAAGCAGCTGTAGTGAAACCCCTGCAGAAGCATACATGGGCACAGTACATTGTGACAGAAGACTGTGTTATGGCAAGGACAATGCAGAATAAAACTGATGCATTTAAGAACACATGCAGGCTATGCAGATGAATGCATTGAATGGCTATGCTGTGCACTAGGCAGTACCATGCCCACACAGACCACAGATCATCATTTGCACAAGATGGGGGTGGGGCAAAGTGACAGCAGACAGTAATGCTAACATAGAGGGGTTATGGGTGGTGGCTGTGATAGCCAAGCATATCGTTAGGTGGTGGGGGGAGTTGGAGATCATATCCACTGGTGCCAGGGTAGATCTTCCATGAGCTGAACACTGGCCTTGACTGCTATACTATTAGACTATAATGGTTAGTAGAGAGACTACTGTGTGACCCTGCAGTATCAGGACTACAGGCATCATATCTAGTGGATGGTGTACAATATCAAGCACATCTACAGAGGCCCCAGTGTTTACCCCTGTGCAGTATGACAGCAGAATGTTATCATCCAGACCTCGTGAATGGTCATGATTAGGTGTTAGGTGTTGCACTTGATAGGACTACAAGGGAGTGGGATGGTCTTGAACTGCAGGACCCTGAGTGGCTTGCCTAGTGAGGTGTCCCTGCAATAGAGTCAGAATAGTGTCAGCCATGACTATGAGAGTGTCTTTACCCATGGGTGGTGGTAGCCATGGTCAGTGTGGAGAGTTATGCTGTCTCTGTTGTGAAGTATGCCATCAGCATAAGCCTGGTCTGTGACTATATAATGTGTATTTGTCCCCTGGCACTGCCATGACAGGTAGTTGCCTGCATCTCCATTGTTGCACAAATGACTACAAACTCTCAGTACCCATTTAAACTACCAAAAGTTCTAGAAAATTGTATCTGCAAGCAACTCTTCAATTACCTTATTCGTAATAAGCTCTTTTCCAAAACCCAACATGATTTCTGAGTACATCACAATATAACCTTTGTATTCCTTAATGACACCAGCATCATCAGTTGTCACAGAAATAATGGTCACCTGGCCTCATCTTTCTTGCTAGACCTATCCAAAGGTTTTGATGTTGTCTCTCACAAAAAACTACGACACAACTGTCAGTCTTTAGGCATTGACCATACATCCCTCTCATGGCTCATTAGTTACTTATCAAATAGGCACAAAGCTGTTAAATGGCAAAATTAATTCTTACCATCTCTCCCAATCTGCAGTGGAGTTTTCCAAGGATCAGTCTTGAGACCTCTGCTTTATAACACTTTCACAAATAACCTACATACTGACACTAAACATGCTGACCTGGTACAATATGCAGACAACTCAACCCTAATATTCTAAAGCACAACATTTTCAAAATTACAGGAAATTACTCAAGAGTCTGTTTCCTCTGTTGAGTCCTGGTTAAGCTCTTCTCAACTAATCCTAAATCCAAAAAGTAAACTAATGCTATTTCTACCTAAGTGACTGTCAGAACAAAAACACAACGTCCATATTACATTTGCAGACAATACCAACATAGTCATAGTATCACACACCAAATTGCTTGGAGTCACATTAGATGACAACTTAAAATTTGACCAACACATTTTACATTTGATCTAAAAAAAAAAATTCCAAAAATGTGGTTACCTCTACAAGGCAAGACCTTACCTCTATGAACCAGCTAGAAAATCTATTGCCTCTTCCTATCTCTTCCCACCACTTCTTTATGCATCTCCATTTTCACTAACATGCAATCTACCCATCAGATAAAACTAGATGCCTGACACAATAAGTTAAAGAAATTTGCAGCCAACCTTCCCTATACAACTCACCACTGCCTAGCCTAATACAATTAAACTGGACTGAACATCCACCCTACTTAGCTTTCATGCTAGTTACTGCACACAACCTAATTTGTAAACCAGGCCACTGGCCATCAGTACAAAACATCCTGAAGCACTACTCACTTACTAGGGAGCTACATTCAGGCAATACACTTCTTCTAATCACTAACAAATCAAACAACACAACAAATTACTCATTCTACTCAAGCTATGTCACTAAACTTTGAAACACAATCCCATACAATTTAGACAACTAGACAAACTAAACTTCTTCAAACCAAGACTTGAACAACATCTGATAGATACTTGATTATTTATGCTCATGCTCAACACCACGATAATAACACTAGTCTAACAGCAGCAACCCTCAATAAACATGTCCTATGTAAAATTTGTTATCACTCAACAAAGAAAATTAACATTTAACAACCTATTTTTGTATCATCTGGTCATTTGCTTTTCCTCCTAATTCCTATTTAGTATCCATTTATTTCTCCTATCATCCTACTTTTAACATCACACTAATCTTTTTATTCTCCATTAACCTGTAGGTTAATATACTGATCACTGTCTTGATTTACTGCTTAATAGACAAGCTTTAGACCAACACATTTTCTTTGAAATTACAGTTATATTACTTTATGTTAATTTTGTTTTTATATTTAATCTTAGAATGTATATTTCTTTTTGCAAATTTTTTTTCTCACTTTGTATCCTTCTCTGCATATCGGAAATGGTAAAGTAATGTCAACTTTGTTAACTTTGTAACATATTTTAAATATTTTTAATATGTCCCCCGGATTCACTAATCCTCCATGTAAGACTTAATAAGTCTTACTTAGAGGCTGCAGTTGAACAGTTTGACGTCAGCATGCCATGAATATTCATGAGGGCACGCTGACTCAACCGTAACTCTTACACGGACTGAGTAGGAAAGCAGGGGGCGTGTTCGACTGCTGAGCAGTCTAAATGTGCACGCCCCTGCAAGGTTTTAAAAAGCATAATGTCAACACACAAGAGCGAGTTCGCTCAAATGTACTTGCACCCAACACCACACTCCCTGACACTGTAAACCCCCATCACACTTATATAAAGTAAATAATTATATATATTTTTTAAATCCACGATATAGCTGCCTGTATTTGCACGTGTGTGCGCGGGTGTGCCCATTGCTTAGCTAGAGTTAGCAATTCTGACATGGAAGAGCATAAGAAAGAATGTTTATGCAAATCACAGCAAATTGCAATAGTGTAATAGTAGAGCGTAAGCACAAAGAGAAGGCATTCACGATTCGAGTCCCACCACTCCCCTTCTTATTTATGTTTAAAATCAGTATTTGAAATAATACCAGACATATATGATTAAAATTTTATTAAAAGCAGTGACATGGCCAATGTATCAGTGAACAAACTAAATATTTTTAAATGACCCAGATATATAATAGCCTGCTGTAAAGCAATGCTTTACACAGCTAAACACAGGTGCCCATAGTTTAATAGCGCTTTACCCAGCTAAACAGAGGTGCCCATAGTCTAATAACGCTTTACCCAGCTAAACAGAGTTGCCCATAGTTTAATAGCACTTTACCCAGCTAAACAGAGTTGCCCATAGTTTAATAGTGCTTTACCCAGCGCAATAGAGTTGCCCAAAGTTTAAAAGCGCTTTACCCAGTGCAATATGTTTGCGCGGACGTGCGCGCTATGCCAACCAGGGCACTGTAGGGCACCGTGGAGCAACAGAGAGCTAAGTTGCTTAAACGCAGCCACACCCCCTAGCCTGTATAGACAGTATTAAAATAAAAGAATGATAAGGTTTGAACCCAGGACGCTGTGCATCATAATCAAGGTACAGAACCACTAAGCCATGACAACATAGGGGAAGCACCCACTATTAACATTCATAAACTTACGAATGGTAGTTTAACCATTACTAAGCAGGTCTGCAGTCAGCTGAGAATTTTACAAAATGGCCAATCACAAAAAAGTGTGGGAAATGCGGCATATTTAAGCCCCATAGGCGGGAATACTCGCCATAACTGATTGTAGCTCACATTTGCAGTCAGAATGGCAGGTGAGGAGAGGGTTCACGCTTCTGAGCGCAACTTTGGGGCATCGAGGAGTCCAAATACATGGTTTGGTTCCTTGTCCACCATCACGAGTCAAGACTCCTGCAGGGCCAGTTCCAAGGGACGGAGTACAAGGCAGAGGCTTGGAACCGGTTAGCTCGTGACCTCACCAGTGCCACAGGCGTTCCTCGGACTGGTGAGCAGGTCCGTCACCACCATGCAGACCTGAAGAGATGAAAGCAGGACCGCCTGAACCAGTGGATACAGGAGGCCCGTGGGATGCAGAATGCCCCACAACTGAGTATGTAGCCATGGAATGCAGTATGTAAGAATTGATAATGGAGTATGTATAACGGATGGGTATGTTTCAATATTCCTTCATTTACTTTACAGTTGCAGGAGACTGTTCTACGAATCAGCAAGCCTATGCTGATAGGCTGCTAAGGCTGCATCACCAGGCAGGTTAGTGATTATTCTGCATGTATTGTTATATAAAATATGGGAGAGAGCATGAAAGAAAGTGTTGTAGTCTAATAAAACAGCCATAGAATTGCCTGAATAAGTCCGCTGCATGTACCGTCAGATAAAAATGTCAGAGAGGCAGAAAAAGAGTGTAGTAACCCATTAAGAAGGGTAACATATGTCTGGAATAATATCTCTGCAGGCACTGACATATAACATAAGTGAGTAAGCCTGAAAAAAGATTGTTCTAACCTATTAATAAAGGTATAATATGTCTTGAACATGTCTGCCATAAACACCGTTAAAACAAATAAAGGAGTGAGCCTGTGGAAAAGTGTGCAATGTCATTAATAAAGGTCTAAAACCCAGAGTGTGTCTGTGTCACAGAGTCTGAAATGTTGTTGTACCCTTGCATCATACAAACAGTACTGTTTGAAAATGTGCTGGCAACCCAGAGTTATGCAGTCCCATATAAAGTGGGTGATGGAAGTGCTAGTAGCTATGAAACATATATACAGTCCACAATAGTCAGTTACTGGCTGGCATGAATAAGTAAACCTGGCACACATGTAGCATGTAATTATTCACCAGAAATGTGAGTGTGTGTCAAGAAATGCAGGGTTCTGTACAAATCGAAGTGAAAATGTCATGTGAAAACATCCCAGATATGTAGATAAAGAAATATAAATGCAAACAAGAAATATGTAGCAGTAACATCTGCATCCTGGACAGTTAGTATGTCAGATATAGGTCAGGCATATATTGAACTAGCCAAACCCATGATACAACCTAATGTATGGTGGCAATTGTAATAATACAGGTAGGGGATATACACTTGCAGTCACTGGGAATATAGTGTAGACTAAAAGGTCATTATAAGATGTTAACAGATGTTTTTTCTATACCCTACCGTATGTGCATAAACCATGCAATTCCACACCTCAATGGGTATGTGTAACCTTAAATATTTGTTGGGACATATGTCCTATTGTTTTATAAATATTTCCATTGATGTTGATGCATGTGCCCTATTCAAACACCACGTTCATGGTGGCCTGTTGCTACCAAACATCCCTGCATGCTGTTGGAATATCCACTGTCATTCAATATATGCATGTGTTATGCTTGCTGTTCAACTGTTGGAACCTTGGTGTGTTGGGTGAATGGGAATATTACTGCATGCTGTTACAACTAATCTGGAATGCTGTTGTTTATGTTGTAATTAAACACACCTAATCACAGAACGTATGGGAAGGCCGGTCCCAGCGGACCCACCTGTCCCTCCTCAGTTGGCGAGTGCACCTGGCACCAGCGGCTCTGGTGCCCAGCCTGGTCTCCCCTCCTCCATTGGTCCTGTGCCACCTTCGGGTGGAAGCGCTGCAGGGGATGGGGCTCGTCCCCCGCGTGCAAGCGTGGGCGGAGGAGGGCCACATGTCACCCTTGCTAGGGTCTGGGCTGTGATGCATAGGGAGATCCAGCGTTCAGTCGCTGATCCCCTATGCCAGCTCGAGGTGAGAGTGGCACGTCTCTCGGGTGAGCCTGCCCATCCTACACAGCCCTCAGCACAGCCACCCTCGGGGCTGTGAAGGTGCAGTGGTGACTGCCCATGGGTGGGGATCTCAGTTCCACTGTTACCATCTGTGGGCTCATGGGTTTGCGATTTCCAAACATCCTTCCCCATCAATTGTGTTCACCCACCCCATGTGTCAAACTCTGCCCCTGTATGCGTCTTGTTTGTCTTGTCTGTTTACCTCCCCAACCTACCTCCCCACATATACCTACTTCCTCTACCTCACATTCCACTCTCACCGGAAAAATAAAATAAAAAAAAGGGCAATCTGTTCCCACAAAAAAATTACGCCCCATACATAGCTGCCTAATTCGCACACATGTCCGCTGGACATGTAAACTGATAATTCTAATTGGCAGTACAACATATTTTGTTGTCCTCACCCCTCCCTCAGGGGTGAAAGGTTTCAAATTTCACACCAAATTTCAAACATATGCACAGCTGTTGCTGGTAAAGAAATGGACAGCTATGGACCTTCCCTACACCCATCCTGCACATCCCAAACTGGTTTCCCTACTGTCTTTCCCTCTTTGTGCCCCCTTTTTCACCACTTTCCTATCTCCCCATTTTCTTTTCTTTAAAAGAAATTAGTGCAGGGGTTAGCGGGAGTAAGCACTTTTAAGCAATAGTTAGCGGGGGTGCACGAGTGTGAGCTTGTGTGTGCTTACCTAAGCATTGCTAAGCATCACACAAAACCCGTGCAAACCCGCTTACAACTGCTTAGAAGTGCCTTAGTCACTCTGTATGACAAGGCCTTTGTACTGCTCAGCAGCAAAATAAAATACCATTCTCAGTCCCGAACCCGGGACCTTAGACTCACCAGTCTGCATGAAGTACCACTACACCACAGCAAATATACAATAACTGGCTCAAGGACAGAACCCACATGGCTAGAATTGCTGGAGCCATGTCAGACTCCAAACCAGTTACAAGTGGCATCCCACAAGGCTCAGTCCTGGGACCTCTCTTGTTCAGTATATATTTCTCGGAGGTACAGGCCAACACAGAAGGACTGTGGCTGACCAAGTTTGCAGATGACTGCAAACTGGGCACCATAATTGACTCTCCAGCCGACACAAGCATCCTCCAAAAGGGCCTCATAGAAACAGCAACTGGTGCCAGAGCCATGGCCTCAAGCTAAACGCCAAAAAGTGTATAGTCATCCCCTTTGGCAAAAACAAAGTGCCCACAAATTACCACATAGATGGTAATCCATTAAGTACAGAAGAAGTAATTAGGGACCTGGGGACCCAAGTTGATAGCAATCTCTCATTTGACAACCACGTGACCAAAGTGGTTAGAAAAACATTTTATATAGCCCACCTAATCATGAAGGGATTCACATCTAGATTAGGGGAGGTCATCGTGCCTCTTTACTCATCCCTCATCAGGCCTATAATCGAGTACAATGCCCCTTTTGGGATGTACCTTACCAAACACCTGCAGCAACTGGAAAGACCCCAAAAGTAGCTCACCAAGAGGATCAAAGGGCTCAAACAGATGCCATATGCTGCCTGTTAAAGAAACTCCAGCTCTACTCAGTGGCATACCGCCTGCTCAGAGGCGACCTGTGCCTGACGTATAAAGCCATGTCCAACCCGAATTAAGGGACATGCTGCACCTCAAAAATCCAACTCCCATCGAGCTAGCCGAGAGACTTGAACCTCAGCACTGAAATAAATAGGACATGCTGGAGGGACAGATTCATAACCCAGAGGCTCCCTTCACTCTGGAATAAAATCCCAGTCCAGGTTAGGCAGAGTCCCTCATTGACTCTCTTCAAGAGGAATCTTGATGAGTGGATGGGAGATTGTAGGTTTACCCCGGGTATCTCTTCTGTGTCACTGTTAAACAGAGGCACAGTATACTAACCTCGAAAAAGGGCATAGCAAAATTAATTTAAAATGGGTGGCAAAAGCCAAACATACTCTGGCTAGGCTTATAAATGCCCTAGGGCAGATAGCCTAGTATGAACCTATGAACCTATGACCTTAGTGCTGAAAGCAATATATCATGCATTACCATGAGTGAGTGTAAAGGGAAAATAGGAATGGCATAACACAAATCTTGTTCTGGGGCCTTAACCAGCAGGTGTTGTGGAATTGCATGACATGACTGTGAAAAGAGAATCAGCCATGCTAGTAGGGAATAAGGTTACAGTAGCAGCTTACAAACCCCACACAGTATCAGAGCAGGATAAACACTGGCATATTTGCATAGGTCACAGGCCAGACCTCCCAATAGTGACTGCTCTACCGTGATTACCCTGATTTGTAAACAAATGTTAGCTGTGCCCCTCTGACTCCCTGTGAAATGTACTAACAGTAGGCAGAAAGGTGGGGAATCTCACTTAATGACAAATGTTAATAAGTGAGAGTAGACACTGCTTGCACATCAGAAAAGGTGTAGTAATACATATGCTCTGAATCCCCCAAAGTCTGAACTGCAAAATGTCTGAAATATATCACAGTTGTATCCCTGTTATATGTACCTTTCCCTGAGGCTGTTCAAATATATACATGAGAGGATCTGAGGCCTGGAAGAGTCAGAAACACACAGGCATATCAGCTTGTCTGCTGTTACACACTCTGCAAATAGCTGTAGAATGAATCCCATAAGCATGCCCTTATTTAGAAGTACAACACAGAAATATCAAAGGATGTAGCCATGTACTGCTAGCAACCACCTGTGACAATGCCATTGTTCAGGTGCTGAAAAGACTGCTGTGGTGCACAGTCAAAGAATACTAGGCTGACCTCTGTCTACCATGTGGATATGTCAACAGGTGGGAGCTACTCAGACAGACTACTAGCCTTTATAGACTTACAGGTACACAGCAACTCTGCATGTTCAGTAAGATAAACACCACACAATAAAAAATAATGCACTCTGCACTTCTGTACCCCTACTCAAAGGTACTATATACCCGTGTAGTCAGGCACAACCAAGGTTGTAGGTAGGCATACACAGTAGTGAAATATGTCCAGTTGTCCTGAGCAGACTGTGCTAATGTCAACACAAACAAACCACAAACTGTTCAGAAGTGAGTAACGTACTAATGACAGTGTAGCAGTTCACAAACAGTGCATGTGCCTGATATTCATAATTGGTATTACAACACACATAGTTGTCCTCACCCCTCTCTCAGGGGTGGAAGGTTTCAAATATCCCTCCTAATGTATTGCATATGCACAGCTGTTGCTGGTAAAGAAATGGGCAGCTATGGACCCTCTCCGCACCCATCCTGTACATCCCGAGCTGGTTTCCCTACTGTCTTCCCCTCTTTGTGCACCCTTTATCACCACATTCCTATCTCCCCATTTGCTTTTCTGTCAAAGGAATGAGCGCAGTAAACAGTAGTACGCGGGTTTGCACCAGTGTGCACATGTGTGCGCTTAGCTTAGCATTGCTAAGATATGATAAGCTAAGCCAAGCTTGGCTTAGTATTGCTAAAATAAAATAAGCTAAGCTTAGCTTAGCTTAGCATCGCTAAGCATCACACAAACCCGCGCAAACCCGCTTACAACTGCTTAAAAGTGCCTTAGTCACTCTGTATGACAAGGTCCTTGTACTGCTCAGCAGCAAAATAAAAAACCTTGTCAGTCTTGAACCCAGGACCTTTGACTCACCAGTCTGCATGAAGTACCACTACACCACAGCAGATATACAATAACTTGGTGCTAAAAGAAATATAACATGCATTACAATGAGTGAATGTAAAGGGAAAATAGGAAAGCCATAGGAATACATTGCAATAACTACTGTTGTATGCCAGTTAATTCTCTAATTCGAAAAGAAAGTATATACTCCCATGTATCCAATGTTAGCAATAGGAGGTGTGAGTAAACCTATACACTGAGAAGAGTGTACTGGAAGAAGCAACAGTCAGGTTTCAGTACAACATACATTTCACTGGCTACAACCCAGCTTCAGATATGAGACATATACCAACCTTCTGACTGAGACAACAGTGTCCACAGCAAAGAAGCATGGTCCCCACCTTGCAAAACTGAAAGGGCTACGCCTACCTAACCTATTATTTTATAGCAGTGTCCTGAAATCACAGTGAGAACTGCAATTACCACACAGCAGGCTGCATGCAGTTACTAAATGGTGGGCACCAATTGGTGCAGAGGCTATCACATGCACATGTGCAGATACCTAGAAAAGCAGCCTGTATCTGCTGTCCATACATGCAGTAATATCATTGCAACAACTGGGAGAGAGAGAGAGAGAGCACGAGTGAGAGAGACAGACAGAGACAGACAGACACAAACAGGCAGAAGGAGACAGACGCTGAAAACAAACAGCAACACACAGAGGAAACAAAACCAAAAAAAAAAATAGAAAATAAAAAAACAACACCTACAACAGATGGGGGTGAGGAATACAAAGGAAAGGTATGTAACAGATATGTATTTGGTGACATCCGAAAGATGTGTCTGAAGGGTACTCTACATACTGTAAATCATCCATATGTGGCAGCAGTCCGTATCTGTATGTACATGCACATTTGCATAGGGCAAGGGACATACTGCAACTGTTAGTGAAGGTTGGACATAAGTATGTTGTTGAAGGCTGCTATGTGCACATATGTATGTAGATTGTAGTGTGTGGCATTGCAGAAAACAAGCAGTGCCGGTATATGTCATGTGGTGTTAAACGCTGTGGGACTGAGCTACAGGCAGTGAGGCCTGCAACAGCTATACGGCCTGAGGACAGCTGAATGCTTCTGCACAACATTGTGCAATAGTATTACATAACCGTTTGTCTCACAACTGTTGCATAATTGACATCCCCACCATGAAAGGTGGGCAGTATATGTGCATATATGTGCAGCTATATGTACAGCAATGAATGTTTACATGTATGTGTATATATACATGTATATATACATATATATGTGTGTATAGATATATAGAGATATATATATGGATATATTTAGATATATATGGATATATGGATAAATATAGATATATATGGATATATATGGATATATATATATATATATATATATATATATATATATATATATATATATATATATATATATATATATATAGATAGATATATATGGATATATGTAGATATATATATAGATATATATAGATATGTATGGCTATGTATGGATATGTATAAATATGTATAGATATGGATAGATATGGATAGATATGTATATATGTATGTATGTGTGTATATATATGAGAGAGTGAGGGAGACACGGGGTCATATGTACTGCAACAGGTGCCTGTTGTCCAAGGCATGGACTGAACACCAGTGTTGATACCGCAGTGCCATACCCCATTCCAAAACACCTTATGCAGTAACTGCCACATAGGTAGTAGCCTGCCTAACACTGATGGTGTCAGAAGGGTACATGGGACACAGGTGGACAGTAGGCTCCCCTTTGATAATCACAGTGACAACAGTAGTAATGTAATCTGTCTACATGGTATGTGTCATCACAAAAGGTGTGTCTTCTAGGGAAATATAGGTCGGTGTTCCCCTCTACTCATCACAATGCCCCATGTGGTATGTACCTCACATGACAACTACAGCAAGTGGAAAGGCCACAGACTTACCTAACAAAGAGTAATACTGCCCTCAAACACATGCTGTATGCAGACTGACTCACAAACCACAGCTAGAGTGCGTTGCATACTGCCCACCCAGAGGTTACCACTGCCGGACATACAGAGGTATGTCACACCCATAGCAGTCGGCCAACCACCATGACAACACCTCACAATCCCTCTGGGCTACATGACCTAGGGCCCTAATCCTTGACACCTCACTAAACAGCACATGCTGGAGGTACAGGTTCCTATCCACAAATATGTCATAATCTGGACTAAACCACCCAGCATGAACAAACAAGGCTCCTCATTAGCAGATGTCATACATACCCCTGATGATTGTTTTGGAGATAGGTAATATGCCCTGGGAGTCACCTCTGTGTATCCGGTTGACAGGAGCAAGTGAAATCACATTACATGTGTGTCAAAGACCAGGGTAGCATATGGCTAGGCTGCTCTAGGCCCTAGGGCCAATAGCGTATTACCTACCTATGACGCAATGCACACACACATGTACTCAGTGCAATACCTGCTATGTGAGGTGGAATGAGTGTGACAGTGACTGTGTGCAAGGTTTGTAAAAGTGTGATAGCTTAGTGTGAGTTTGTGTCTGTCATGGTAGTTTGTGTCCTAGGTGTGAGACCGGAGAAAGATGCATCAGTTATTGGGATGCAGACATAGTAGGATGGCATATGTTGTGACGTAATTCCTTGTGTACGACTGTGGTGTCCCAATGTAGGCTGAAGCAATACATGTATGCTCAGTAAGTGGTACTGCTGGTGACTCCAGCACACATATGAACTGTTGTACTACCTGAAGCTGTAGGCCTAAACAGCACAGTATGGTGTATGTTCACAGTCCCTGGTAACACTGTCTTGTGTGTTTCCTGGAGTCTGCACAAATTACATACCACAGGCATAGGTATCTGTAAGTAGGGGCACACAGTACTATAAGGTACACAGGTAATGCTCATCTGTGTCGGCATGCATCTGTGTGTTGTATTTATGTCTGATGTGTGTTAATGATGCCTGTACCATGCCCACAATGACATGTGTGTTACAGGGTATGTGTGTGTACCTAGTAACATGTATACTCTGTTACAGCAGTATGCCAGCTTGATTAACAACCGTGCACATATGTTAGGTAGGGGTATGGCATCAAACACTAGGGTGGTTTACCGGTAATACTTTAAATGTACATGACATTCATTGCATTGGATGACATATTTCTTCATGCATTAGCTTTATATATACCCCCAGGGCGAGGTTGTGCATTGTATCCCAAACTGTGTGCCGACTACTGGTGTATACTGGTGTGTTGCATGGAGTGTTGCAGGCACTGTCAGCCAGTTGTGGGCTGAGCACTGATATGTGGTATTGAATGTGTGTATCCTCTGATAGACAGATAGATGCTATGTATGGCAGTTAAGTGATATCTGTACTTCATAATGTTAAGTGTGCCACATGACATGCTCACACATATCGTTTAATTGTCTTCCAGGGTTATGGCTCATCAACATAATCCATCGTATTCAGCTGCAGAGGAGCAGGAAATTCTGCACAGCCTGGTGCAGCACTATAACCTGCTTTTTTCCAGAGCCAGCCAGCACCAGCATGACCGTACTGCACTGTGGCAAGACCTTGTTCGCCAGGTAAATGACATAGGCATGCATAACCGGACATATGAGCAGGTACGCCATCACTGCAGTGATTTAATTAGACATGTCTGGCGGCATGCGTCTGATATCCATAGGCAACAGCTTGCCACAGGTGGTGGGGCGGCCATACATCCCCCCCTCACCAGAGTGGAGGAGCTGCTCCTAAGCATGGTGGCTCCTGGCCTACAGCAGCAACAGCGTCACACATGTGTCATCATGGAGGCCAGAGCCACCCAGCAGGATGACATGGAGTGTGCAGGTAATACACCCTTGCTGTAGACTATCGTTACCTGTATTGTTAGAATATGCATATGTGAGATGTGTACTGTGTGTTGTGCTGCCTAACGTGTGCAATACTGATATTTGGAATAGTATCCGTACACCTGTGACTGTTGACTGTTGTTTCACTGTCGTTTAGCACACTCACAGTAGCAATGCCACAGTTGTGGCCACTGACAAACTGTGCCATATTCTTCTAGGTCCCTCTGGTGTGGCAGCAGGGCAGACAATACATGCTGGTGAGTGTGTTAACACTTTAATATTGGTAATGAAATGTGCATGTCATAGGTGAGGGGTAGGCCATGTACACGTAACACACCTACGCATAATGCATGCTGTGCATGTTTACTGTGAGACATCAATCATCTCAGTAAAGTCAGTAGCTGCCTCAATCACATGCAATGCACAGTGCAGCAGACACAATTGTGGCAACACTGTACTGCACATTGGATATGCATAGTTGCTACAGCTGTACACAACAGAACATGTTTATCATACGCAGTACATGAAAACATGCTACATTTGACATTACCACACACCCACTGTAAGGTCACACTTCAGTATCCCACATGCCATGCACACACACATGATGTACCTCAGGGGTAGAGGCCTATCATGGGGCTGTGCAACACTCTGCAACACATAACACAGTCATGTTAGGCAATTCTCCCTATTGGGCACCTCACACACCCATGTACAAGGTGGCTGTGTAATTGTGAACGTAGCCACAGCACTGCAGTTCAGGTACAGCATGCTAGGCGGTGGTCCTGCACACATTAGTAGCTGTGAGTGACCACAAGATGCATGTTGATGATGTCACAGGGTACTACACCCCATCCAGTTACAGTGACCACAGTACTACTCATAGCAGTCATTACTTTGCACCTCAGTGTTGTGTGTGTGCAAACATATGCACCTATACACAATATGCATAGCATGTTGTCTGTGTGCTTACATATGCCAGTATACACAATATGCACAGCAGTCACCATCCACACAAAGTGTCACATATATGTCCTGGAATACTAGTTGGTGTATAGGTCACTTGACACACATTGGGTATGTGTGGTGTTTAATGTTGCAGTCGTGTAGCATGCCATGCCATGTCTGGCACCCACATATCTGCAATATGTCCCACACTCACCATAATCACTGTACACTGGCCATGTTGAGCATTGGGATTCCTTCACATCAACATGCACCGCACATCCCGTGTGTGTACATAGCATGCATGTGTTACACCTTTGCCCACTATTATCTGCTATGGACACAGACACTGCACTCAGACATGGATATCTATGTGTCACACAGATAACACATGCAGCCATGGCATGTATACTTGTGAGTGATGGTGCACAGGGCATTGCAGAGCTGATAATACCTGCACAGCAATGTTGTGTCCATGTACACATTGTGTTCCATGGTGTAGCCAATCACTGAACAACTACACAGTTGCATCAAAGCCATGTATACTGCCATTTAATAGGGGCATCTACACTTGCACTGCATGGTCTTGTGCAACACATATTCTGCATGCTGACATGTGTGTGGTGACTGTCTACCTTGTGATACTGACACCCACCTTCACCCACTATAGAGTATGTGTTGGATTGCTGGTATGTGTGTGTATGTGCTGTAGTGAGGTGTGTATTAGTGTTCATGTGTGCATGTGTGCATGTGTGCATGTGCAGACCGTAAAGTGTGTTTCCTGTCTTCCTCTCACAGGTGCTGAGTTAGGGGTTGGCAAAAGCAGCAGGCAACCTGAAGCCACTGCCATGAATAGTAGTGATGATGACAGATGTATTTTGGCACAGGAAGATTTGACAGGGTCTGTCGTTGGTCTGCCAATCGACAGTACACAGCATTCAACCCCATCTATGTGCACACTCATACTGTCAATACATCCCTCACCACCAATGGCCATAGGTGAGGGACAGCATACAGTTGGCATTGACCAGGACAGTGTGGTACCCATGGCACTTGCATCCCCTCATATCAGCCATAACCGTAGACCTGGAATGGTACCACATAGGCGGAGGTCCAGGGGTTCTCAGGGGAGCACCACTGGTCGTATTGCCCCTGGAAGTCGTGCCCTCACAGGTCTTATGACAACCAGTATGTTCCAGGCTGTAATGCAGGCTCAGGCACATATGGAAAGGTACACCAGGCAGGGACTTAGGGCACAGAGGGCACATTACACCACTATCAATGACAGCATCTGTGACGTTGAAGCGGATGCATGCCAGCAACAGCAACAGCTGGCAGTGGTCGCAGATGGCCCACAGTTCACAGCCGCTCCTGTAGTGGCAGTACCAGCCCCAGCAATGCTGGGGCTGGCCTGTCCATTGACCGTCCCAGTAGACCACGTGCATGTGGCTCTGGCCAGTCCCAGCAGGGACATGGGTCCAGTCATCATACCTCTGCCTCTGATGACAGTACCCAGTCAGGGTTGGTACCCGATACTGTCCGTAGCACCCCTGCCAGGCACAGGTACTGTATCTGTGGCTGGAGACAGTGATCTGTACAGCCTAACAGGTACAGTCTGTGGCTGTCCCACAAACTACCGTATATGGCAGCCACATGGTGGAGCTGTGTGCATGCAGACACACACACATTAACCAAACAACTAGGGCTCACACATACACACACACATTACATCAACATTGGCCCATGCTGTACTGTTGTCCCTCACACACACACACACACACACACACACACACACACACACACACACACACACACACACACACACACACATACACAGACATGTTGATTGGATGGGTCAATGTCAGGCTCTGGCAAACAACAAATCACCCTGTGCATATGATGATACCTGTGTCACCTCCTGTCATCTGCATCATTGACGGAGGACAGGCTAACATGGTGCTGATGCACAGGGTGACACTATAGCAGTGTAGCAATAATAGCAATTTGTCAACAAGGAAGTGTAACAACATCCTTGTAGGTATATCTGAGCAGACATTATGCATCAAAGCTCTGATTGTCAATGTAGCATTGTTTACACCACTGTTAGGTCTGAGTATGTATTGTCCACCCATGTGCCATTTGGCTGAAGTGTAATGTATTGCCAGCATGTGTTAGTGAGTGGACAGTACGTGTGTGATGTGTGCAGTACAGATTAGCAAGTGTACATCTGTGAACATGGTGGGTGCGCACTGTCTGGATGTACGTGCATAGTGGACACATGGGACATGTGGCATACCCTGTCGTACACATTGTTAACATCTCATAGTATCTTTCAATGGCCAGTATGCGTTCTACTACAGTTATGTACTAATATGGGTAGGCGTGTGTATGACATGGGTTGACACTATGCTGTGGGTGATACCGTTAATATCTGTCAATGATTTGCGGTCTGGTAGTATACACAACCTCAACAGCATGACTATAAGCAAGCATTGGATGATATCCTGACAAATGACACACAGTAGTAGGGAACCCAGTAACAATTGGATCCTTCCGATGCTACACTATAACACTAACCAGTGGTAATGACCGCCACCCATTCCTGTGACCACACCTGTTTGGCATATAGTCCCCCCCTTAGGTACATACAGACACACTAGGGATGTGTCCATCCAAATCTGGAAATGCATGGATTGGCCTACAATGCATTCCCTGGATAGGACGCATATCCTACACAAGGGTATCACACAGACAGATACCTGTTGTCTGATACATGCTGTATAGCAGTAAGCCGACTATGGCATAGTCATCCTCATGTACTATACATACTATCCCATCAGTACCACACAGGTGGTAGCCCTCAACATGTATGTTGGGTACCAATGTGTACATACAGCCTCATGTTATGTGATGTGTCCCTTGGTATCCACATATCCATAGGTATTGTGGAGTCCCAAGGTGTATCACATAAGACATTAGAGGCCTGAATGCATATCCACAAGGCAGTTGTACACCTATAAAGACTGTCCATTCTTGGCAGTCTTTGTTGTGTATGACCATGTCTGACATATACCCCAGGCATATACCCTCACTCACACTACTCTTAAGTAACTGTCATGGGTGTGTGTGCCACAGATGACCTTGGCCACAGAACACGACAGTGGATGGCCTTGTCACATACATACATATGTGACCTACGATCTGAGAAGCAGTGGCACGACCTGTCAATGGAAACAAATTTATTCATGTAGTATGCAGGCTTCACACCTATGTACTAATTGAGGGGACATGTACACATATATATTTGCCACGCAGATACCTGATGTGTGCAATGCACTTACTGTTGTAATCATACTATGTCATACCATAGTAAAAGCAAAACCCACACCGCATTGACCAACACACAGTCAGCATTTGCAGGATTCAAACCCCTACCTAGATATGTTATGATACTAGAGAGCGATGCATTAACACTGCGCGCTATCTGCATTACTGGGTGGTTTCCCTTCTCCGGCTGTATTTGTAGGATGGTGACATCATCAGACTTTCCAAAGAGGAATGTAGCTCTTTTAGTCTGTTTTCACAGTCTCCAAAAAGGGCACTCCTTTCAAAGACAATTGTACACACACACACACACACACACACACACACACACACACACACACCCCACACACACACTGTTTGCAGGATTCAAACTCCTGCCTAACTATGTTATAATACTACAGGGAGATGCATTAACACGGCATGCTATTTGCTTTACTGGCTGGTTTCCCTTCTCCTGCTGTATTTGTAGGATGGTGACATCATCAGACTTTCCAAAGAGGAATATACCTCTTTTAGTGAGTTTTCCCAGTCTCCAGAAAGGGGACACCTCTCAAAGGAAACTGCACACATACACCCCCCCCCACACACACACTCACTGTTTGCAGGATTCAAACCCCTACCTAACTATGTTCTGATACTAGAGAAAGACGCTTTAACACTGCACGTTATTTGCTTTACTGGATGGTTTCCCTTCTCCTGCTGTATTTATAGGATGGTGACATCATCAGACTGGACATGGTGATGTGTGTACACTTTGTTTTATGCCATTCCAGGAATGGTCCACGTGGGTCAGCAGGTGTCAACAGCTTGAACAAGACCTCAGAATCCTTACCTTGTGTGATCTATCTGTGGACACACTGACATTCTGTCATATGTCAACACATATTTATGCACAGCTTGTTGGTTTTGTGGCTACTACATGTGTCTGGGATGTTGATAAAGGGCTATTCAAAGTCTGTGTGACACATGTGTAGATGTGTTCATTTATGTATGTCCTGGGTGGCTGCCTTGCAAACAGTCTAGCATGTTTGGGAACCATGATCCGCACATGAACATACCACAGTTGGTAGGGTTGTGTGTATGTCAGCTTCCAATAGCTCTGTTTATGACTGCAACCATGATGGACTCCATGACCTTGCAGATCAGACTTCATAGGCATACTGGACTTGACTTCCCATGGTGTGTTGTGCACCAACACTTGTGGGGAGTGCCATACGTAGCTGTGACACATTCAACGGTTTCACATCCTGTGTTGGGGGTGAGGCTCAGCTGACTGTTCAGGTGCATGATCTGTTTGTTCTGTAGTTTGAACATGACACATATTGGGAATCAATGTATTCCACTTGCTGCCATGCTTTTGGCAGTGGGGGTAGCTGCTCATCCATTCTACATGTGATATCTCCTGGTATGATTATATGGACTATTGTTAGTGGGAGATGGGTATGTACATATGGGCCTGTCTGTCACGATGTCGGCATTGTCACTCAGGTACAGTTTGCCCTGACTCAGGACATATATGGGTGTACATTGCTATTTATGACATAGCTGAAGGAGGTGTCATGATTCAGTCTGGACTCCTTCTCAGCTACTCTTTACAAAACACCAATGAACATGAGCACTAATCCCTGTTATACTCTTTTACACACTTAACACCCTACTGATCCTTTGTAATCAGGCTACAGAGTATGTCATGATAATATCCTGGCATGTCCAGGGGTCGGTTTCATGTGTACTCTTCAGTCCAGCTGGTGGATATTGTGATATTGACACAATGTCACATCTGCCTCATGTACACGGGCAACCCTCTCCTCCTCCCGACAAACTCAGATATATGTGTGAGATGCACCTATATAGACATACAGGGTGCTGAACTCTCTCGACCCATGACTGGCACAGTCTATCAGGTGGTGAAGGTAACCACACACACCACATATCAGTCTCACATATCCTCTAGCAACAGCACTCAAACCACATTATCATACATAGACATACTCGGATGCTGTAAATGTACTCTACATAAGCAGCAGAGACCTCCAACGCAGACACACACACACCTTCTACCCCACTACAATACCCACATATCACATAGTTCACAATGTCAGTGTGCCACACAGTCGCTGCCCTTCGGGCTAAACAACACACCTAATACACTTGTAATAGGTGACACTTATTGTCAGACACACTGACGTACCACTCACCAGCCCTAACAAGGGAATAGTCACTTTGGGCTGTCTGTTGGGTGCCAGGATCTGCCGCATAACACAGGCAGTCAGGTCACTCCAAAGCAAGTACAGGACTGGCACCATCATTGCCCATGCTGGTGTGTATAACCTCAGACGTTACTCCCTGGACCACATGACATGATACATGGAGGAACACTCTGATCATGTAGCCCAGGCCAGTGTGACCCTGACCTTGTCTAGCATCTTACACCCACCAATTATGATGTCACAGTATACGGACACACATATCACATTTAACAGTTGCCTAACAAATTTGTTTAATTCATAGGGGATACAGTGTCTGTCAGCCTATGGTGACATGCTCAACATGCCACGTAGCTTCACTATGGACAGCCTGCACCTGTCACCCTTGGACTTTGGAATGCTGGCTAAGGCTCTTGCTACCACCATAGTGCCTTTTTTAAGCAGGGCTCAGAAGACAAACCCACCTCCATAGACATTACAGGTTAAATGAAACTAAGGGTAATGCTGCTCAACAACAGTTGTGTTAACCTCATATTGCCACTCAGGACTCTCCTCAGTATGGAGGATAGCGATATCTGTGCACTGACAGATGCCTGGTTCAGGCTCGCTTATGCACACCAGCACTACCAGGTTATGTTTCATACCATGCTGTCTGACAACAAGACTTGGAACAGACAACACAACTAGGGGGAGTATCCATATACATCACAGATACACACACCTCCGGGTTAGTAGCACTGCACAAAGCATCGCAGACCATACATATACAACTACCATTGTGCAATACTGCCTTTCATTTTGTTGCCTGCTACAGAACACACTCCCAAACTCAGGAACCACACTCGGCTTTCGTGGGAACTATGGAGAATATGAAGGTCTCCACAAACACCATTATATTGTGTGACTTCATATGCACAAATATTGACTGGGGATACTACTCAAGCCCCGACACCCTCACCCAACAGTCGCTACAATTTGTAGACTCATATGCTATGGCACAGCCAGTCAGCACAGCCACAAGGGGGAATACATATTGGACATGATCATCACCAACATGGGGACTCTATGTTCCACACCAGCGATATACCCCTCATTGGTAAGGTCAGAACATACATGTATCTCACTGGACATACATATACCCTCCACACACCCATCCTGGGTAATCTTGGTGAACTTCTCATGAGCCAACGTCTCACTTCACCAAAGCAAGGTGGTATCCTTCAGAGACCCTGAGACAGTGGCAAATACGGCTCACACTGCTGCAGCCTTTACATACACATTCTATGGACACGTAGTGGACTGCATGGATTTTGCTATCTCAAATAACAACAGGACTCACTACTCCAATGGCAGGGGACCTGTCTGGTAGACCCCAGCCATTAATAAGCTGTACAACGTCAGGAGGAAGCTACTACATGATAGAGCACAATCCCAGACTGGGAAGGCATCTGTGATCTGTACTAGCAGACAGCTACAATCACTCATGAACTTTTCTAAGGGCCGCTTCTACCAGACAATTGCAACAGACACGTAGGACTATCACACAGCCTTCTTCAATTATGTCAGGAACCTGGGTGGACACTCACTGATATGCTGCGAGTTACTGCATACTGACTAAACCTACCCTGAACCCCTGACATTGCCAACATCCTGACAAACAGGTTCAGTGCAGATGTCTCCCACCCATCCCCCCTATGGAGCAACTGTCCATCCCAACAGAGTATAACCTCCTTGACATCACACAGTAACAGGTGAGTGATGCCCTCCCCAAAGCGTACATCACAGTATCAATGTGACCAGAGGGTGTCCCAGCCTGCATCTTACACGAGCATCATGACAGAAGCAACCCTCACATTACATCACTGTTCAGTATCAGAGTTACCACAGGATATGTACCCAAGGAATGGCGTACAGCGACAGTGGTCCCACTCCACAGAGTTGGTGCCACAACGGACCAGAGACAATATTGCCCTATAAGCCTAAGTAGCCTGTTCTGCAAAGCTATGGAGCGTATTGTCATGGGATTCATACACATAGGCATCGGGAACCTACAGACACTGTGTCCTACACATTTTAGCATTGTTGTGGGCAGATCTTGCCCCTTGAACCTGTTTGTATTCTTTAAATGGCTAACAGGTCCATCGACATAGGGACGGCTGTCCACACAGCCTACCTGAACCTTGCAAAACCCTTCAGCACAATAACCCACTGGGCCATTATGCATAGGCTCACCAGCATCGATATGGACACGTATCTCACACGATGGATTGATACCTGGATCAGGGATAACACCCACATGGTCAGAATTGCAGGTGTCATGTCTGACTATACACCAGTTACACATGGCATCCCACATGGCTCGGTCCTGGGACCTCTCTTGTTCAGTATATATTTGTCTGATGTACAGGCTTCCACAGGGGGAATATGGCTGAACATGTTTGCACTTGACTGCAAACTGGGTGCCATGATCAACTCTCCAGCTGCCACATGCATACTCAAACAGGGTCTCACAGAGATGGATGACTGGTGCCTGAGCCATGGCCTACAGCTAAATGCCATTAGTTGCATAGTCATCCCCTTTGGGAATAACAACATGCCCACACATTACCACATAGGTAGTACTCCATTACATACTGTAGGAGTTGTTAGGGGTTTGGGGACATGACTTGTTCATATTGTCGCCTTTGACATTCACATTGCCAAAGTGGTTGGACACACCTTCTATGTGGGCCACCTTATCCCATATGGTTTCACATCTAGATCGAGTGAGGTCATTGTGCCCCTATACTCATCACATCCATGCTTGGTTACAATGCCACATTTGGGGTGTACCTTACCCGATACCTGCAGCAACTGTACTGGCCACGGAAGTTCCTCACCAAGCAGATCTAGGAACTCACACAGATGCCCTGCACAGTTCAGATGCAGTAACTCCAGCTCTACTCAGTCGCTTACCACCTACTCAGATATGATGTGTGCCTGTTGTTTACAGATATACCTAACCCAGAATTACTGGACATGCTCCACCTCAGGATATCCGACTCCCTTGGAGCTACACACTCCAGGGACGTATACCTCAGCACAGATGTTAATATGACATTGTGGAGGGACAGATTCTTATCCCAGAGGCTCCACTCACTCCAGAATGTAATCCCAGTTTCACATAGGCAGAGCCACCCACTGACCACCTACAGGAGACATCTTGATGACTGTATGGGTGATCGTATGTTTACCCCTGGGATATCTTCTGTGTCCCTGCTAGACAGAGGCACACTAGCCTAAACGTACATGGGCTATCTTGTGTGACCTACTATTCACACACACAGTGTAGTAATCTGACAGGGTTGTGAATGCCAAACACACTCTGGCTAGGCTTGTACATGTCCTAGGGCAGATAGCCTAGTATCAACCTCTGAACCTATGCTAATGTTCAAGATGCACAGTGTTTATTGCTGATACTGTCTGCAGGTCTTTATCATCTTTGCTTTACCAGTTTCTATGAACAACTTCGGTATCTGCAGAACATATTTGATTATAACAGGGTTCCACTATATTATAGATGTGTCTGTTGTCATATAACTGTGTGCACACGGTGGATTGCTGTAAAGTGACAGGTTCCTGGGTTAACAAATGCAACTGCCTGATATGCGTGGCCCACTGCTGTACTCAGACATGGCCTGTGTGAGCATGCCCAATTCTGCCATTCCGTGTTTTGTTGCCTGACATTTGTCTCATTTATTCAAGTGTGTGAGCATGCCCAGTGTGACCTTTCAGTATGTTGCTATCTGAGGTCCACTACATTTGTTGATGTGTGCGAACATGACTGATATTAACATTTATACTGTGTGTGTTGGAAGTCAGGTTCTGTTCTCACTGCAGGACTCACCTTTGTGTCATAACTCGACAAGGATTATGCTGTGCCTGCAGGGTTTCCATGAAATACTTTGCATAGACTTATCAACATTCCCTCATACAGGCTGACCACTGCAATACTGTCATGGTTTAGTGGTTCAGTACTTTGGCTATAGTGCACAGTATCCTGGGTTTGAGGCCCATCACTGCTTTATATTTTCATACTGAGCAGACCAGACTGCTCAAGGGCCAGTTAAGCAAATATGATCATGTTGGCTTTTGTTCACCTATGCCTGACTTAGACCAGGCTTGTCTGACATTGCTTGATATTCACCAACATTGTTGGACGTTGCCCGATATTACTGAACATTGACCACAGTTGTGCTAGTTGGTGTGTGTGATTTTGTTTGCATCTACTACATGGTGGTGAATGCTGTTTAGCACTGCTTTATATTGCTTAACACATGGCAATCATGCCTTAGGTGGTGCTGCAGGGCTGCCTATGTCGGATGCACATACTACACTCCCTGTACATGTTTGAAAGCAGGTAGTGTCAACTTAGGCATGCCTTTTACTATATGTGCGAGTCGGAGAGAGGTATCATTTCCAGAGTTCCTACTGAGCCAGTGTATGTGCTATGCATTGCCTCTTTGCCAAGGCCAAAGCATACTGGGCACGCCTCCTTCTGCCTACTGGGGCAGGCTCAGGTTGTTCCTCCTCCGAGTCACACTCTGCCTGTGATGGCCTTGGCAATGGTGGGGGGCTGTTTGGCCCAGGCCTATGCTGGTCCTGCTGCAGCTGTTTTTGCAGGATCATATTATGTAGCATAGCACATACCATGACAATTTGGGTACATGTAGTTGGTGAGTACTGCAAGGCTCCACCAGATGTGTCCAGGCACCGGAACCATGACTTGAGCAGCCCAAACACATGCCCTATTACATTACGTGTTTGTGCGTGTGCCTTATTATGGCATTCCTGTTCAGGTGTGTGTGCTTTTCTGATGGGTGTCATCAGCCACGGCTCCAGTGCATAGCCAGCTTCCCCCAATAGGTGACCATGTGGGATGTCCCCACTGGCAAATGTCTGGTACAGCTGCGTCAGATGCCAGATATGGGAATCATGGTAGCTTCCAGGGCAGCCTGCACACACATTCAGTATTATGCCCTGGGCATCACACATGACCTGACAGTTGATGGAGGGGAAGCCCTTGCGGTTGAAGTAGACCCTACCCCGCTCACCAGCTGGTGCTTTGATGCGTGTAAAAGTGCAGTCTATTGCACCCACTACCTCAGGGTATTCCGCTATTTGCTGGAAGAGACGCATATTGCTGGCCAATACCTCACAGGAATTGGGGAAATATACATGATCACTAACATGTGCTGACATGGCATCCAGGAACTGGTGTAGTACCCTGGATGCTGATGCCTGTGATATCCCCATCATATCACCAGTTGGTCTCTGGAAGGTACCTGTTACTAATATTCTTAGGCCAACACATACCTTGGTTTCCACTGGGATGTGTTCCCAGTGTTGGTTCTGTGTGTGAGGCGTGGCCTGCACAGCTCAACAATTTGCTGCAGGAGGTCTCTGTCCACTCTATAGTGCTCCACTATCTCCAGCTCATGTAGCCCCTGGTAGGTTACCCTGGGCCTGTACACTCTTCTCCGTCCCCTGTGGGTTGTCCAGCAGCATTTCCATTGTCACCACCCTCAGCATGTTGCATATGTCACCTTATAACAGCAATGGCAGCCCCTAACCTTTCTTTGTCTCAGCAAAGCTTTTCAGTTTTCACTTCTATTAGCTTACTGCAGTGTCTGTTGTGAGAAACATAATGGACTGTTGTTTGCAGAGTTTTAAGTGCTAGGCTGGGCTGGGCTAGTGTACTGCTGTGTAATTGCCTGATTCTGATTGTTTTCACCTGCTAGCTCTGCTAGTACTCCCTGGTAGCTTCCTGCTATTTGTTGTGCTTCCTTTTTCTTTCTGTTTCCTCGGGGGGGGGGGGGAGCACCGCTCACACAAGCGGAAACACATGCACAGCAGCTAACATGCGCGTACACATGCTTACATGGACTAAATCTTGCTTATTCAGGTTAAAACGCATGCACACCAGCGCAAACGTGCTTACAACTCTTTAAACAGCCTTATACATGCTTACTCCAGCATAAACGCGCGCGCTCTGTTTTACTCGGGTTTACACGCACGCACACACGTGCATACCCACTCAGCAAGAAACTTTGGTGTTATCCACAGCATACACCTTCCATTTCTTGCCTTTCCCTAGCCTACTTGTTGACATACCTCTTTCCATGATGTGTGAATGACAGCTGACACATGCCACTCTGCTCCAATGAGCTTCACTTCTTTCATAATACCCCCCCTCATGATGTCACCTATCTTCTACTCTGTTACTCCCCATATCCTACTCCTACACTCCACTGGCTGTGCTCATTTGCTATGTAAACTTGTGCTTCACTATCCTAACGCTCATTTACATAGGATTGCCTACTAATGCTTGGTTACATATCTTAGACTGAGCTTCCCCCCTTAGCAACCTCTACTAGGTGGCCATGTTGTCTTCAGCATGCCATTCCCTTGCATTGTACATTAACAATTTCAATAAAATCCACATTTGTGGGTTTTAATTTTTAGTATTCTGGGTTTTAGAGCGCCCTGTTTTGCGCGGCTGCGCTATACTTAAACATCGGAAATCGCGAAAAAATGAAATATTATTATTTTCATATTGCATCAGGAAACATTTCACATGGCCATATATTTGGCCATTGGCATGCTTCCTGCACTGGATGCAACCTTTATTTGGAGCTGTCAATGCTCCATTTTGCTATTTGCAGAACGGTACTCAGTTGTCAACTGAGTACATTTCTGCAAATAACACTGCTCTTACTCGGACAGGTTCGGGTTTCCTGAATCACAAATCTACCTCATTTGCATGCCTTTCACCTGCAATTGAGGTAATTTGCATATTCCAGCCCTGTCCGTAAGAGCCGCTTTAGGAGCTCTCACTGCTCAAGGGCCAGTTAAGCAAATATGATCATGTTGGCTTTTGTTCAGCTATGCCTGACTTAGACCAGGCTTGTCTGACATTGCTTGATATTCACCAACATTGTTGGACGTTGCCCGATATTACTGAACATTGACCACAGTTGTGCTAGTTGGTGTGTGTGATTTTGTTTGCATCTACTACATGGTGGTGAATGCTGTTTAGCACTGCTTTATATTGCTTAACACATGGCAATCATGCCTTAGGTGGTGCTGCAGGGCTGCCTATGTCGGATGCACATACTACACTCCCTGTACATGTTTGAAAGCAGGTAGTGTCAACTTAGGCATGCCTTTTACTATATGTGCGAGTCGGAGAGAGGTATCATTTCCAGAGTTCCTACTGAGCCAGTGTATGTGCTATGCATTGCCTCTTTGCCAAGGCCAAAGCATACTGGGCACGCCTCCTTCTGCCTACTGGGGCAGGCTCAGGTTGTTCCTCCTCCGAGTCACACTCTGCCTGTGATGGCCTTGGCAATGGTGGGGGGCTGTTTGGCCCAGGCCTATGCTGGTCCTGCTGCAGCTGTTTTTGCAGGATCATATTATGTAGCATAGCACATACCATGACAATTTGGGTACATGTAGTTGGTGAGTACTGCAAGGCTCCACCAGATGTGTCCAGGCACCGGAACCATGACTTGAGCAGCCCAAACACATGCCCTATTACATTACGTGTTTGTGCGTGTGCCTTATTATGGCATTCCTGTTCAGGTGTGTGTGCTTTTCTGATGGGTGTCATCAGCCACGGCTCCAGTGCATAGCCAGCTTCCCCCAATAGGTGACCATGTGGGATGTCCCCACTGGCAAATGTCTGGTACAGCTGCGTCAGATGCCAGATATGGGAATCATGGTAGCTTCCAGGGCAGCCTGCACACACATTCAGTATTATGCCCTGGGCATCACACATGACCTGACAGTTGATGGGAAGCCCTTGCGGTTGAAGTAGACCCTACCCCGCTCACCAGCTGGTGCTTTGATGCGTATGTGCGTGCAGTCTATTGCACCCACTACCTCAGGGTATTCCGCTATTTGCTGGAAGAGACGCATATTGCTGGCCAATACCTCACAGGAATTGGGGAAATATACATGATCACTAACATGTGCTGACATGGCATCCAGGAACTGGTGTAGTACCCTGGATGCTGATGCCTGTGATATCCCCATCATATCACCAGTTGGTCTCTGGAAGGTACCTGTTACTAATATTCTTAGGCCAACACATACCTTGGTTTCCACTGGGATGGGTTCCCCAGTGTTGGTTCTGTGTGTGAGGCGTGGCCTGCACAGCTCAACAATTTGCTGCAGGAGGTCTCTGTCCACTCTATAGTGCTCCACTATCTCCAGCTCATGTAGCCCCTGGTAGGTTACCCTGGGCCTGTACACTCTTCTCCGTCCCCTGTGGGTTGTCCAGCAGCATTTCCATTGTCACCACCCTCAGCATGTTGCATATGTCACCTTATAACAGCAATGGCAGCCCCTAACCTTTCTTTGTCTCAGCAAAGCTTTTTCAGTTTTCACTTCTATTAGCTTACTGCAGTGTCTGTTGTGAGAAACATAATGGACTGTTGTTTGCAGAGTTTTAAGTGCTAGGCTGGGCTGGGCTAGTGTACTGCTGTGTAATTGCCTGATTCTGATTGTTTTCACCTGCTAGCTCTGCTAGTACTCCCTGGTAGCTTCCTGCTATTTGTTGTGCTTCCTTTTTCCTTTCTGTTTCCTCGGGGGGGGGGGGGAGCACCGCTCACACAAGCGGAAACACATGCACAGCAGCTAACATGCGCGTACACATGCTTACATGGACTAAATCTTGCTTATTCAGGTTAAAACGCATGCACACCAGCGCAAACGTGCTTACAACTCTTTAAACAGCCTTATACATGCTTACTCCAGCATAAACGCGCGCGCTCTGTTTTACTCGGGTTTACACGCACGCACACACGTGCATACCCACTCAGCAAGAAACTTTGGTGTTATCCACAGCATACACCTTCCATTTCTTGCCTTTCCCTAGCCTACTTGTTGACATACCTCTTTCCATGATGTGTGAATGACAGCTGACACATGCCACTCTGCTCCAATGAGCTTCACTTCTTTCATAATACCCCCCCTCATGATGTCACCTATCTTCTACTCTGTTACTCCCCATATCCTACTCCTACACTCCACTGGCTGTGCTCATTTGCTATGTAAACTTGTGCTTCACTATCCTAACACTCATTTACATAGGATTGCCTACTAATGCTTGGTTACATATCTTAGACTGAGCTTCCCCCCTTAGCAACCTCTACTAGGTGGCCATGTTGTCTTCAGCATGCCATTCCCTTGCATTGTACATTAACAATTTCAATAAAATCCACATTTGTGGGTTTTAATTTTTAGTATTCTGGGTTTTAGAGCGCACCCCGTTTGTGCGGCGCTGCGCTATACTTAAACATCGGAAATCGGCGAAAAAAATGAAATATTATTATTTTCATATTGCATCAGGAAACATTTCACATGGCCATATATTTGGCCATTGGCATGCTTCCTGCACTGGATGCAACCTTTATTTGGAGCTGTCACGGCTCCATTTTGCTATTTGCAGAACGGTACTCAGTTGTCAACTGAGTACATTTCTGCAAATAACACTGCTCTTACTCGGACAGGTTCGGGTTTCCTGAATCACAAATCTACCTCATTTGCATGCCTTTCACCTGCAATTGAGGTAATTTGCATATTCCAGCCCTGTCCGTGTAAGAGCCGTTTTAGGAGCTCTCTTACACACCCCTACAGGTTGTTCCTGGATCGCTCGTCGGACATTATAGCTGCATGGAGTCTTACTCTACTATAAGACTCCGTGCAAGCCTTCGTGAATCCGGCCCTGTGTGTGTATACTTTTTGGAAATATTTCTCCCTGGGCTTTAACTGAAAAGGGAATATATTGCCTAGCCAGACTCTGCCAGTAAACTAAGGGAAATTAATAAATAAATGTACAGCAAATGTCATTTCATGTTATTCTGATGTTATCAACCCGATTCCTGTAGGTAGTCACCTAATTAGATTTGATTAGGGCTTTTGATCCTGCTTCTTATACCTCAGTTATATCAGCTCTATATAGATGAAGTGTGATGGGCACTTTATTAGATGGATAGCTAACTGGTTGGATAGTCGGAAAACTGTGGTTAAAATTATGGATATTAAATTACTTGAATATGTATTGTTAAATGGAGTACCACACAGATTGGTTTTAGCTTGAGTTTAACTTTACATCTTTATATCCATGTTACCCAGTGATAACAAGTGGTAGCTGTGAAGATATGTGAAGGCTGCCAGCCTAGCCAGATAGAATTTTGTAGATAATTCTGTCACTTGTAAATATTAATGTAAGCCACATGCTTGTTTTCTTAAATATAAGAAAATTATGGTAAATGTTGAACTTCCAAAATGTAACCACATTTCACTCTGCTGAAGGAAAGCTGATAAGTCAAGCATTGCATAATTGTTTGATGTCAAAACTCGGAGCCAAGATGTCTAGATAAAGGCATTCTGTCTATTGTTTTGAAGCCAGAGTTAATGGCTAGAATTTGCATGTATAATTTTTTTTATTGCTCTGGATTCCTGACCAGCTGCAAGCTCAAAAGGGCTATTAACTTCTGAGTTTCTGTTAGCCTGGGAAAACTAGAAAATTGTTAAGAATGATGTAATGTGAAGCAGCACTGTGTTATCAATTTAAAGCGAGAGAATCAGAGGGCATTTTGCATTTGTCTTGAGAACATCCAATTCACCAGTATCTGCCTGTTTTCTGTATGTAAGTAGAATCTTATACTTCAGTGTCTCTTAGAAATAGCTAGGAAATAGGAACATTAGACAGTTGTTTCCTGTATTGATGTCAGAACTATTCTACTGTATTATTTTATGCATTTTCCTGTGTCTGAACTCTTGACTAGCACTGTGTAGTAAGAAGTATTGTCTTGTGTTCTTATTATTTCTTATTACATATTTTTAAACATTTCAACTGTGGCTGTTTTGAGTAGAGATAATTTAAGCTCTAGAGTACATTGCATGTATATAGTGATACTGTCCAAGTCACTCCAATAAGCTTTGCTGTTCAGTTACACTTACCATTTGGATAATAATATTGCACAGTAATAATTGGACACCCTTTGTTAAGGGCCTTTTTAGTAGCTGATATTAGTGGGTGGTGACAGCTGGCCTTTTAGGCTAGGCAGAAAGGGGGCACAGCTGGAGAATCTGTGCCAGCTTTCCCAGGGGTGTCTGTGTGTTTGTGTATAACTCATATCTCAAAGTGTGTGTGACAGCTACTTGGGCAGAGACACAAAGCACTGGTTGGACAGAGAGGGTGCTGGAGGTTTTAGCTTGCCCACTAGGCTGAAATCTGGACCCTATAGCTGTGCCAGTGGGGAGTCTTACTGGGTATCTGGAGAGAAAGACAAAAACCAGCCCCAGATTGACTGTGATCTCTTTGTGCTCTTAAAGGAAATTGTACTTTAATGTGTGTGTATTTGTTATCCTTCCCTATGTGGACAGCCCTCACTGGTGTTAGTGGTGAGGATTGAGGCTCCTTGATTGCTGGGCCAGTGCATGGGCGTCACAGTAGCTAATAAAGTTTGCTGATGATGCAAAAATAATCAGCACGGGATCAAGCACATTTGCAGGAAAATCTTGATGGATTACATGAGTGATCTAGGGAAAACAATGTCTCCTTTAATTGTAAGAAATGTAAGGTATTACATTTTGATAATGTTGAATATTGTTATGGTTTCGCGAATGAGCTCTGCTCAAAATATGAACTGATTGATTACCTATTTTTTATAATTATAGATGATGTGAAGTTTGATATAAGAATTATCATTGATTCCATAGCCTTGAGATGTCTCAGTAGTACTGTTGCCATCATATAGCTATCATATAAAAGTATACTAAGGCTAATTTTGGAATATGGAGCTGAATTCTGCTCCTGTAGCACTGAGGATATTAAGAAGTTAGAGGGAGTCTAACAATGCTATGCAAAAAATGTTTATTTGATGAAGGGTCTAGGGTATGAAGATAGACTGAAAAACTTACATTTATTTTCAATGCACTATCATCTCTTGAGAGAAGATATGATTTGAGTTTATTAGTGCCTGCATGGCAAGCTAAATGAATTTACTCTGGATATCACATTTGCCTGCGATAATTGTACTATAAATAATAACTGTTGGATTATTATAACAGGGTCAAGCAGTCAAAAAGAATGGAATTGTTTTTAAACAGGGATAGTTGAAGATGAAGCAGATTACATGTTTGACATTAGGAAAAATATAGTTATCTTTAAAACAGGAGCAAGAGTGGCACAGGGATAGATGACTTATTATAATCTCCTGTAATGTCCTTAGCTAAGGGAATTACATTCAAACCACTGTTCTTAGCAGACTCTGCTCCCAATTCCTATCTGTCATGTGACTGTATTTATTGTGGGATGTCCTGCAGTCCCTGAAATGTCTGCACCTCTTCACCAAGGGCAGGCAGCGCACTCAACACAGTGTGAGTAGTGGCCATCTGTGCCTGAATCACTCAACTGCAGGTCTGCAGTGGTAACACCCAAGTCAGGGAATGTCCTGGAGGCAATCCACTGATAACCGTCTACACACATCTCCCCTCTGCTCTGTGCATGCACTTCAGAGGCAGTGCGGTCCTCTATTATCACCTGTGATGGTGAAATAAATCAAGTAGGAATGCAGCTGATATTGCTATGGTCACCAGAACTAAACACAAGGTATGCTGGAGTTTCATTTTGCCTCTCCACCAATATTTTAGCTGTGGTTGATGTGAGTGTTCTGTCCACTGCTAGCATTGCTGAGAGTGCCACTGTGTCATCAGATGCATGGTGCCATCATTATCAGCCACTGGTGACCTACTGGCATCATGCATGTTCTGACTTGTTGTGCTAAAGCCTGTATCCGTGGAACCTCTGAATGCATGTTGATAACAGAACTATGGCAATGCTGGATCACAATTGTGACTCTAACTACCATGTAGAACACAGACTACTGCATGCCACTTGTGTACATATACTATGCACACATATGTACCTTGTGAACTAGGTTAAGGCTGTTGTAGTCACAGTGTCAATAAATGACAGATATGTATATATATTTTTATGAGTAAACCACTCACAATTTCAGGTCACTGTTCTACAGTAGTAGTAGTTCCTGCTAGTACTAATTTGTGCATCTCCTATATACACCCAAAAAGCTGTCACAGCCCAGCTCTGCCACTGCCAGGTATATGTTCTCTCACTTTCTCCAGAGAGAGCTATCGCCAATAATTTCTCCACCCCTGAGATGCCTCTGTGTTGGTGGTTCACCTCCTATGATCAACATGTCTCTGGCACTTTCCTGTGCCTTGGCCTTCAAATGCAGTAGAATATCTGTGAGCCTATGATGTACTTGCACCATTGCCCTGTTATTGCTACCAACATCATTGATGTCTTGCACTTGTCCCTGTCAAACAAGGTCACGGAATAACTTGTCTGCTTTAACCGTTTATCTCACTGGTGGGAGTACAGGCAAACTAGTACATACAATGACAACTGTGAATGTCATTTTTTAAAATGTAGTCTGTAAGGTCATACAGCTGACTGATACCAGGCTTTTGGAATTCCATACTAACTTGCAGCCTGCTGTTATCTCCTTCTAGGGAATAATGTAAATGTGCATATGTTCTGCAGGATAGTTATCACTAATGTGAAATTAAAGATGCAGCATATATGTAAGCAATAATGCCCAACAGACTGGGCATTATAGACAGATAATGGACTGCTCAGTGGCTTCTCCATATCTAAAAGGTCCTTTACCTCCATATAGCACTCACTCTGGTGGCATTATTGCATTTAGAAAGTGGCTTTTGTGTTCTCCCATTACTTTTGCCTTTGTGGCTCCAAACTTCACTACCCCATGTCCCAAGTGTTCTCTCCATCCAGCTGCTTCACAAGAAGTGAAACAAGCATGTGTAAGTCTGACTACTACTGTTGCTGCAAAAGTTATCTTATCCCACTACCTAAAGAACTTGCACAGCTGAATTTCACATGCAAATGCAAAGGTTTGCAAGGAACAAATACACTGAGTTAAATCTATTGAAACAAGCACATGTAAGTCTGACTTCTGCTGCTGCTGCAAAAGTTATCTTATCCCGCTACTTAAAGAACTTGCACAGCTGAATTTCACATGCAAATGCAAAAGTTCACAAGGAACAAACACACTGAGTTAAATCTATTGAAACAAGCATGTGTAAGTCTGACTGCTGTTGCTGCTGCAAAAGTTATCTTATCCCAAAACCTAAAGAACTTGCACAGCTGAATTTCACCTGCAATTGCATAAGTTCACAAGGAACAAATACACTGAGTTATAAGGCAATATGTATGTAAAGCAATTTCCAAGACTTGAACTAATAACTTAATTTAAGTCATGCATTAGTGTGTTCTGTTTTGTAGTGTTGAATCTGCTGGAAGGATATCCCCACCCCCACTTGCCCACCCACACACACAGGCCTTTTACTATTGAAGGTGAACCTATATTAACACTTCAGCATGTTTTATTGTTATCACTGTAGTATATCCCTGGGAAGACATTGAAAAGCCCATAGCTATAAAATTAGATGCCGTGACTCGAGTAAAGAGTTCAGACACCTTGTCTTTGTATCAATGATCATTCTACCTCACTGACTGTTTATGGTTGTAAACCATCTGGGGGGGGGTTCTTCCAGCTCTGTTTGCTTCACCCACTCCACTCCCCTGCCTTTCCCCCATATCCCACCCACCCCCAGCACCTCTGCCCTTACCCTAAGCAAATCACCCCCCCTCATTCCTTTGATCCAATTATATACAACTCTAACTTGTCCACACCCACATTTCATTCACACCTTACTTTCTTTTATTTAACCAAACTTATTTACTTTCCCTTACATCCATCACCTTGAATTCTCATTCCCCCCTACTAAAATTATTTGCATCTTACTCTACTTTACTATCACAATACAATCATCACCTCAAGCTATCTTCCATTAACACCAGGCTTACCATACCTCTCAAGTGTACAGATTTTTGCCTCATATCTTGGTCCATTTTTCATAAAATTGTGGTTTTCTGGCAATTTACTGGCAAATAATTAAAGACTGAAGTCAGAAAATAATGACAAACATTTGAGTTTCAGATTTCATACCTTTCAGAAACGTCATGTTAATGCAAAATCTGTTATTCTATCAACTTTCTAAGTTTGTAAGAGAAATATTTAAAGAGTGTCCCTATTTATGTGCCTTTGTCCTCCCATTATTTATGGGTTTATCCAGATTTCTTGCTCTAAGAGGTTGAGAGGGATGGGCTTAACATCTTCTCTTCTACTATACACATAAACTAACATTGCACCATAAGTTTACTACTGATCAATCACATCTCCCCACCCCTCCTTATCACAAACCCCAAGGCAAAACACCTAACTACATTGTCAAAGCCCACCGTGAAGTCACAACATTTCCAACCTTACCTTCAGCTGCACACATATCACAAAATAACATAATCTCTAATGTTAAGTTGTCAATCTCGCCTTCATTCTTGCTTGATGGGTTCGGAGCCGATCCCTCGGCTCCGACTCGGCACTTGCTAAGCTCGAGAGTCACTTTTACCAGCTCGAGGCAGCCCCATATCCCATGATGCAAGGCGGTAAGTACCCAGATCTCGTTTGCCGCTTCGCTTATGAGGTCCTCCTTTTACCAGCTCCTGGTAAGTGATTCTCTTTTTGGATATTTAAGCCCCTTTTCTTAAAAAAACCCTTAATTGTTAGTTATTAGTTAATTTTTTACCTTTTGTGACAGAAAATCCCTGTCTTTTCTAATTATTTTTAGTCAAATTTACCATCCCATCCCCTCCCTGTTAGGGTGTGTGTGTTGTTTATAGAAATACCTTTTTGGGTATTTTATTTAAGTTAATTTTTGACTGGTGTGTGTGTGTGTTTGTTTAAAGCACCATGTCAAAGGAGAGGGTCTCAGGTTTTAAGAAGTGTGACTCGTGCTGTCAGAAGATGTCTCTGACAGACGGTCACACTTCTTGCCTTTATTGCCTGGGCCCTCTTCACCTGCAGGACTCCTGTGCTATTTGTCATTCCTTCAGCCAGAGAGTCCTGCAGGAAAGACGTAATAAACTGATGCTTAGGGGCCTTCTTAAGCCGGAGGGCTCTCCGGCTAAGTCGGCTCCATCCAAATCAGTTAAACCTTCCAAGGCCCAGGCTTCTGTATCTAAGCCTGCGGCCTCGGCTCCGACTCGTACTGAGTCGAGATCGGCTCCGGCTGGAGCCGATTCTGGCTTAACAAAGCCTTCGGCACCGATGGCTATCGGTGCCGAATCTGTATCGACCACTTCGATGTCGGCTCCGATCGGTTCCGACACCCATGTGGCACAGGCATCGGTGTCGGCTCCGATCGGCTCCGACACCGTTACTTTGGTGGCTGTATCGGCTCCGGCTGGAGCCGATACATCGAGGCTTCCTGTCGGCTCGGTCGGCCCCGACAGGATCTATAGTATCGGCTCCGATGGCTCATTCCAGGAAGAGGTCGAGGTCTCCTTCCTTGGAGCCGATACTTTCGGCTCCGGCTTCACCTCTTCTATCGGAACGGAGCCATCGGAGCCGATCTTCAAGGTCATCCAGGTTGTCAGATCATGACCTAGAGAGTGGTCAGTAGATTACTTAAGTCACAGGTACTGGCCCAAATGTTACACAGTCCGTCTCAACAGATGACTGTTGGTCCACACCCCGTTACAGTTCCTCCTTCAACTCTACCCCAGAGCTTGGAGTTGGAGTCTTCGGGAATGGTTACTGCTACGGCTGGAGGACGGATACCCCTTCTGTTCCTTCAGCCTCTACTCTTATCTCCTCTTCGAGACCTTCCTTAGAGGGATTCGGTGGTCGGGCTTCCATGGTTTCCTCCGAGGGGGTGAGTGGCATCGGACCCTTGTCTGAACCCGCTCTTCCCCTTGGAGCCTCGGCCTTGGTGAGCTCGGCTCCGACATCTGCCTCGGAGACTTCCCTTCGGTGGTCCCTGGGTTCCTAGCTCTTGGAGCGGGTTCTCTCGGACCTGCCTGGGAGGAGCATTCGAGGTGATGAAGAGTGTACTGGCCACTGGTATCAGTCAGCAGTCTGTCCCGTAGCTCCTCCCTCTATAGTACCTGTTGACATCTCTGCCACTTCTCTTGCTACAGGACCCAGAGATCCTCCGCCTCAGGTTTCCCCATTGGGAATTTCCCCCTCTTCCGAGGATTCTCCTGATGTTTGGGAGATCCTCCTAGGAAGAAGGACTTGTAAGAGGAAGCATGTAGACTCCCCGAGTCTGTCACTCGGATACTGACTTTGATGAGTCAGAGGGATCCCCTAGATCCCCTCTGAGGATGTCTCCTTCTCAGACATCCTAGAACTTCTGAAACAGAGGGAAACTGGCCCACCAACAATCCCTCTGAGGATGAGTCAGTATACCTAGAGGCGTTTGGATCTCGGCCCTCCACCTCCTGGGTGTCTCCGCCTTCGACCCCTTATGCAGGTTATTGCACGAAGGCGTGGGCAGCTCCTGACTCTGTAGAGCCAGTCCCTAGGAGGCCTTCAAAATTTATCACTGCCCGTGTGACAAACAATTCCTTACTAAGGGTGTCCCGCTGATGCCATGGTGGTGGCTGCGGCCACCAAAAAGGAACTTGCAGATCCTTCCGTGCCGTCCATCCTCCTAATAAGGACTCTAGGACCATGGATAGGTACGGTAAGCGGATGTTTTCCTCAGCGACCTTTGCTATGCGTTCGCTGAATTACCTATGTCACTTCACCAGACTCCAGAGGGATATCCTGAAGGAGCTGGGAGAAGTAGTTCAGGATCCTACAGCTGCAGGGGCTCAAGAAAAATTGATTCGCAGCTAGGAACCCTCAATTCCATTGCAAACTCCTCCATGCGGCTAATATCTTATGCTGCGGATGGAGCAGTAGAGCCGCAGGTACAGGTGTGGCTCTTAGGCGCCAAGCCTGGATGCGGCTATGTGATTTTGCGGATCCCTTTAAGGCGTCCTTCACAAATTCTCCCTTTGATGGGTCAGCTTTGTTTGGCCCTCAGGTGAAGGAAACCTTGACCAGGTGCGAGCAGGACGGCAAGACTCTTTCTGCTGTTGGAGTCCGTTTTCCACCCTTCTAGACCTTATCCCAAAGGACAGAAGGGCGGGAAGATGTGGTTCCGTAAATCCCAAGGAGTCACGCCCGGATTCACGTGGTCAGTTTACCCCTAGAGGCAGAGGGTAACAACAACAGACGCCACTCTAGAGGCAGAGGGTCCGAAGAACCAGGGAAACAGGGAGCCTCTCTCTGACAAGCCCTTTCAGCATCCCTGAGGTGTTGCCCGGCTGTCCCTCCTTGGAGGCAGTCGGGGAAGATTATCACTGTACCCAGAAGCCTGGCATTCCCTCACTCAAGACAGATGGGTACAGTCGATCATATCCAAGGGTTACATAATTCCTTTCGAGGAAAGTCCCTTCCCTCAAGTTCCCTTCCAGATGTACCACCCGGTCTAAGGGAGATTGCAGAGTCAGAAATCTCAAAACTACTGCAAAAAGAGCCATTCAGCCAGTTACAATAGACCATTCAGAGCCGGAATCTACTCAAGGTTCTTTTGGTCCCCAAAAGACGGGAGACTGGAGACCGATATTGGATCTCAGCAGACTCAACAAGTCTGTCAGGAAGACAAGATTCCGAATGGTCACTCTTCAGTCAATTCTGCCCTTCTTACAGAAGGACAACTGGATGTGCTCAATAGATCTTCAGGATGCGAACTATCACATCAAAATTCACAGACGCTCCAGGAGATTTCTCCGCTTTCGGCTGGGGTCCAGTCATTTCCAGTTCAGAGCCCTGCCCTTTGGTCTCACTACAGCCCCCAGAGTGTTCACCAAATGCATGGCAGTGGTCACGGCTCACCTGAGACGACAAGGATTCCAGGTGTTTCCGTATCTCGACGACTGGCTCCTGTCAGCCACCACCAGGCATCAGCTTATACAAGCCAGGGATTACACAATAGACCTTTGTTCTCATTTGGGCATCTCAATCAACTTCGAAAAGTCATCCTTATCGCCCTGCCAGTCTATTACCTTCATAGGCGCAAACTTAAACACTGTTCGGATGTCAGCTACCCTTACAGAACAAAGAGTTTCAGACATTCAGACTCATGTCAGGATCATTCTGGCCAGCAAGAAAATACAGGCCAGAATGGTTCTAAAGGTATTAGGTCTCATGGCTGCGGCCATTACTCTTCTTCCCTGGCTCGATTCTACATGCGCCTTCTTCAGTGGATGCTGTTCACACAGTGGTCATACCAGCAACTTCCAATGCGTCACCAGATTCTGGTGACACAGACATGCAAAGAGCATCTTGCTTGGTGGATCACATCGTCTCAGGTTCACCAAGGCAGGTACTTTGTACCCCCATCCCCGATAGCCACTGTCACCACGGATGCCTCCCTGATCGGGTGGCCGGGTCATTATCAGGGCAGGATGGTTCATGGGACGTGGCAGCCGTTCGAGTACCATCTGCACATAAATGTCCTGGAGATGAGAGCAGCGATTTTAACGTTGCAAGCCCTCAACGACTTTCTTCCCGTAGGGACAATTGCAGTCCACACAGACAACATGTCTGTAGTTTGGTATATCAACAAACAGGGCGGAACCAAGTCCTACCCCTTGTGTCGAGAAGCGCTCAGACTATGGCAATGGGCGATCTCCTCTCATCGGTTTCTGGTAGCAACGCATATCCCTGGGAAAACCAACATTATAGCGGACAGATTGAGCAGAGCTATCCTCATGCCTCACGAGTGGTCTCTCAAGCAATCTATAGCGGAAGAGATTTTTCTGGAATGGTGTCGTCCATGTTGCGATCTTTTTGCTACTCCCAAAACAGCAAATGTCCAGACTTCTTCTGCCTCTTCCCTCTATCAGGCCATCCCCCCAGAGACGCTCTGACCCAGGATTGGCCCCAGGGACTTCTTTATGCCTTCCCTCCATTTCCTCTGATCCCTCAGGTGATCCAGAAAGCTACCGTTTTGAGAGCCAAATTGATTCTCATTGCCCCTTACTGGCCTCGACAAGTTTGGTTCCCGTTCCTCCATCATCACCTTTTGGTGCAGCCGTGGCATCTGGACCCAGTGCCAGATCTTCTGATTCACCAATCGGGTCAGCTGCACCGGTCAATCCCTTCTCTCAACCTCACAGCATGGTTGCTCCACTTCCTTCCTTAGCCAGGCTTCCTTTGATCTTTAACCCAGTTAGAGACATCATAGTAGCTTCGCTAAAATCCTCTACCAGGAGGATTTATACAAGCAAATGGAAACGTTTCTCTTATTGGGCTAAGGCCCAAAATATTGATCCTTTTACTGCCCCTGTTCAGGCAGTCCTGGACTTCTTAGCAGAGATTTTTCATGCAGGCTCCTCTTCTTCCACAGTCAGAGTTCAATTGGCTGCTATTTCCAATTTTCATGTCGGGATAGCAGATCATAATATTATGTCCCATAGGCTCTGCAGGGCCTTCTTGAAAGGAATTTTCCTACTAAAGCCTCCAATCAGGAATCCTCCTCCTCAGTGGGATCTAAATTTAGTGCTGACATCCTTGATTCTTCCCCCTTCGAGCCAGCTGTTTCTTGTTCCCTGAAATATCTTTCTTGGAAAACTTTATTCCTAGTGGCTATTACATCTGCCAGGAGGGTGTCTGAACTTCATGCTCTTCGGTTCGACCCCTATTTGGTTTTTCACAAAGACAGAGTATCTTTGAGAACTAATCCAACCTTTTTACCTAAGGTCGCTTCAAAGAACAATCTGAATCAATCCATTGATCTCCTGTATTTTTTCCTAACTATTCAGATAGAGCTGAACAAAAGCTACATTATCTTGATGTCCACCGTCAACTTAGATATTATTTGGACAGAACAAAAAAATTTAGAAAATCTGATCAACTTTTTGTTTCCTATGCGGATAATAAAAAAGGCCTTCCTGTTTCTAAAGTGACCTTGTCCAGATGGCTTTCTTCGGTCATCTCTGAAATTTATACGCTCAGGGGAAAACAGCTGTGCTCAAAACCTAAAGCACATTCAACTAGGAGCTTAGCTACTTCTACAGCCTTTCAAGCTAGACTTCCTTTGGACACTATTTGTGCAGCGGCCACTTGGGCTACTCCTCACACTTTTGTTTCCCATTACAAATTGGACTTGGCCTCCAGGGACAGAGCCAGTTTTGGCTCTACAGTCCTCAAGAGTTTGTTCCATTGAGCCACCCAGGATAGAGGTGCTAGGGACGCGGTCCCATCAAGCAAGAATGAAGGCGAGATTGACAACTTAACATTAAGAAGTTATGTACCTACCATAACGTTCCATGTTAGTTGTCTTCTCGCCTTCTTTCTTGCGACCCTCCCTCCTTCCCCCTGGCCTGGACAAACCTTGTATAAGAAACTGTTATGCTGAAGACCATTCAGACCTGGTCCTTCTTCCATCTGTAAGTTTTCTTTCTTCCTTTGGGAAGTATTTTATGCTTGGTGCTATTGCCCTTTGTCAGCAAACGAGATCTGGGTACTTACCACCTTGCATCATGGGATATGGGGCTGCCTCGAGCTGGTAAAAGTGACTCTCGAGCTTAGCAAGTGCCGAGTCGGAGCCGAGGGATCGGCTCCGAACCCATCAAGCAAGAAAGAAGGCGAGAGAAGACAACTAACATGGAACGTTATGGTAGGTACATAACTTCTTATTTACAACTGATATTACATTCAAACACATAAATACCATTTTTACTATTTTTAAACCCACTATCACAGTTGACATGCTCCTCCTAACCTGCCTAGCTTACTTACTTTTAATTCTCAACCTTGCTACAGCTACATCCTTGCATACCCCCACACACCAATACACATCAACAACCTCCTCCAACCTTCTCTGCAATAAACAATGCAGCTTCTCACATATCTCCTCCCAGCATTTACCCTATACCCTCCCATATTACTCAAGCCACAAATTGACCTCATCACCTCCTGTGAAACCACACTTGACACCAGTACCACCACCTAGGAATAAGAAACACTTCCTATGGTGCTCATTTCTCATTACCTATCTAATCAAATGTGTAAATATAGATTGGCAAACCATAGCTTCCAACTCCTCCACAAATAGTATAAATCTGTATGTTTTTTTCTCAGTTTATCGATACTCCAACAAGATACAAAGATCTTACCTGCCAATCAATCCTAGACTGGATCCTAGTATCCCACCTCACCAATTACCCCTCTTCTGGTACACTGTCTAGCTCCCTGAGCGATCATCTGCCAGCTTATTCCCTTAGAACAAACTCTCAACAACTAAGAGTACACACTATAAAATCAGTTAGGAACTCAACTAATTTTTGTCAGCATAAATTCAACAATCTTTTACATGAAATAGACTGGACAGCCCTTAAACAACTACCCCTTAATGATGCTGTACTATACTTTAATAATACCTTCCTTCACATACTTAATGCACTAGCTCCCATTCATATGAAAAGAATCAAAAATAACTGAGCACCATGGCTCTCTAAGGAATGTAAACACCTGATGAAGCAAAGGGACCTAGACTGGTTAACCTGGAAACAAAACAAAATTATGTTAATTTCAAAACACAACGTAACAAAGTGACAAAACTAAGCAACAGAGATAAGAAGTTATATTATTCCCAGCTTCAACTCCAGCATAAAATCAACCCTTGTAAATTTTGGCAGTCAATATCTTCTCTACTTAACCCTGGAACAAATGGAGAGCGCACCCTATCAGCTGATACTCCTCCATCACAAATAGCCGAAAACTTTAACAAGCACTTCATAAAATCAATATCAGAGCTACTAACTAACTAATGCTATGCCCCCCACCCTTCAACTTATTCAGACACCAACCCCAGACCATCAACTACTTCTAACCGTGTCATTAATAAACCCCTACTCAACAAAACGTCATACAAACCCCATTCTCATTTCAGCCCATACCCACTGACACTATTAAGAAACTGCTACAAAAACTAAAACCCAGCTCTACTTCAGCTGATAATCTTCCACTACACTACCTTAAACTGGCTGCTAACTCAATCACCTATCCAATCAGTATCCCTAGAAATAGGTCTTTATCATCAGAAGTACCTACCATATGCAAACAATCTCACATCACCCCCATCCACAAAGGAGGCAACTCTTTTGATCCATCCAATTTCTATCCTATATCCATCTTGTCACCCATATCCATAATTCTCAAGAGAGGCATCCATCAGCAGGTAATGCAATATCTTTTGCAAAACAAGCTTTTAACCAAAAACCAACACAGCTTCCGACCTATCCACAGCACAGCTACAGCCCTATTTTCTTTTACAGACACCGTGAGCAAGGCCAGAGATACAGGATGTTATACAGCCTCAGTATTCCTAGATCTCTCCAAGGCCTTTGACACAGTGTCTCACCCCTTACTACTGAACACACTGTCTAACTTAGGCTTCTCACATAACACAGTAAAATGGTTTCAGAGCTAGCACAAGGATCATAAACAAGCAGTGAAATGGTCCAATGAACTCTCACTCTTTCTCCACAACCCTACTGGAGTCCCTCAAGGCTCCATGCTAGGACCCCTACTCTTCAACATTTTCGCAAACAAACTTCACACTGCCTCTCACCCTGGCACCTCATTCAATACGCTGATTATTCCACCATAATCTGTACTGTGCAAACACTACCAGAACTACTTAAAAAAAACTCAACAGTCCTTTACTGAAGTTGAATCCTGGCTAAGAAATGCCTAACTCTTTCTTAATCCAAAGAAGATGAAACTAGTATTCTTTCATCCCCAAAACACCTCCTCTGTTACTGATCATTTTAAAATCTTTGCATCTGACAACACTGTCATAGAAATAGTGCAGGAAACTAAACTCCTAGGAGTCATCATTGACTATAAACTTTCATTTGACCCCCATATACAGCAAAATATAAAGAAAACCCATCAAAAACTGGGACTGTTATATAGAAACAAACACTTCTTTACTGCAGCAACCACAACTATCCTTGCAAAAACATTTCTCCCCCCTTTTTATGGTGCCCCTATCTAAACTAACTTACAAATGTCTACCCTAAGCAAAATGGAACAGTACTACAACAAATTTGCAAAGTTTGCCCCAAACACTGAATATCACACACACCACTGTAAACCACTCCTAGAATTAAACTGGCTCGAACTCCCCAACGACTTGCCATTATTCAGCTATCCACCTTGCACAACCTTATTTTCAAGCCTAGCGCCTGCCCTGTACTAGCCAATCTAGTCACACCTTACACACCAAATCTATCCATATGATCAGAAAACAAAAATCTCTTAGCTATCTCAAAACTCACAAGAAAACCCAGTCATTCTCTGCATTCATAATCTGTCTCTATACTTTGGAATTCACTACCTCTAACTACCAGGTATATACCTGGCCTAACCCATTTCAAAGTCTCTTTAAAATCATCTCAAAAATACATTGCTCTTCTCCTGCATAATGCCTGCCTAATGCTCAGCTCTTCCTCTTCTTCCACACTAGCCTCATCCTCCTCTTCTGTCACATTTCACTCCCTCATAGTCTGCAAGATCCTAAGGCTCTTCTAACTTCTTCTCTGCTTCTATACCATATCCTTAAGCTACTGCTCAGGCTTTATTGCTTCTATTCTTCTTAACTCTCTCACTGTCTTTCTGCATCACTAACTTTCTGGCTAATATTTTCCTAACTGAAACTAACATTCTATTTTTCATGTACTATAACAGTCAATGTCACACATTGCACTACCTACATACTATTTTTGGACACTATTCAATATAATGTGTTTTGAGAGTGACTATTATTGTCTATAATGTTTCAACTCTATAGACTTGCCTAGATGTGTAGTATATATTGTAACATCTTGTAACACAGTTTGTTCTTTCACCTTATTTTTGTATAGTATTTCTAATGTAATTTGCATTGTATTGGATTATACTGTGTTTGTATTATACTGTATCTGGAGCTTTTCTCCCTGGGCCTCTGCTGAAAATGGGTTCTGTAGACCCAGTCAGACCACCCAGGTAAACAACTGTCAAATAAATAAATAAATATATTTTTAATGCATGTCTTTGTAATTGGTAAAAAAAATGTTTTTTTTTTTTTTGTTTGTTGATATTTTTAAGGAAACATGTTTCGTGTACTATGTGTGGTATATTTCCTATCAGACTGGCCCTTGCAATTTTACTATTATAATATTAATAATAATATCTCTCTCGCACAAATTTTGCCATTTTTAGGAATGCTGGGTCAATGTTTTAGATAGCAGCCCCACTGTTCGGAAATTATTAGTCCTAGTTAAATTAGTTTCTTGTGAATTATAGAAATTATGTAACCTTTATAGCAATGCTTTATCTGAAATATACAAAGATAATAATAATCAGCTGAATATACAAAGTATGGTGGCTGTATAACTACTTGGAACAGACTGGTGATCCCACTTACCTTGATAAGGGCAGCCCTGACTGAGCACAGCAACACAGAGGAAGAGTAAAATCAACCATCACTTATTTTAAAGTACCAAGAAAACTATAGGCCACTCCCTGAAGTTGTCAGTTCCTTGGGGTGGGGATCTGTTTTTATTTATCTTAAAAGTCCCATTGTGTTTGAAGAGTCTTGGAAGTGTTTAAAAACAAACCCAGAGTGCTTTCGATTGTACTTGATAACATTTCCATAAAAAGTGAATGATATAAGCTTTGAAATGAGTTTTGACTTGCAGTTTTTTTGAGGTGTGTCTCCTCAAACTGCAAATCTCAGAACAGCAATGTTACACACATTTTGAAATATTAAGTACAAGTACCATTAATGTTGCTCTTGTCTTCCTTTTTGTATATATATATATATATATATATATATATATATTTATGTGTGTGTGTGTGTCTGCGTGTGTATCTATGGGTCCCTATTAGTTGATCAAGTTGTCAGAAACTCCAACTCCATATGCTCAAGACCATATAATTACGTTTTTGAAAACTCGAAGCTTTTGAATACAGAATGCAGTACAGCGAGGATCAGGAAATTTGCCCTTTTCCTCATTGTAATGCAATCTCGGAGTTAGTGTATATGACTTGCGGGGGGGTACAGGGGGCACAGGGTGCCTGACCCCCCCCCTGCAAAAATGTAAAAAAAAGGTAGATTTTTTTGTGGGGGGTTTTTTGGTTGCTGAAGTTTTCTGAAACTCTTTGATAATTTTTTCAAGTTTCCCAAAACGTCAATCATCTGGCATAGACCAATATATATATATATATATATATATATATAAGTGTGTGCGCGTGTGTGTGCGTGTGTGTGCGTGTGTGTGTGTGTGCGTGTGTGCGTGTGTGTGTGTGTGTGTGTGTGTGTGTGTGTGTGTGTGTGTGTGTATATATATATATATATATAGAGAGAGAGAGAGAGAGAGAGAGACATTTGTGTGTGTGTGTGTGTGTCTGTATATATGCATATATACATATATATATATATATATATATATATATATATATGTATATATGTATATATATATATATATATATATATACATATATATATAATACAAAAAGACAAAACCAAGATCACCAGGCTGACTATCATAAAAGTTTTCTTTAATAAAAATTAAAAATACAAACTTGAAATGGCAGGATAAGCACTTTTGGGTTAAACCCTTCTTCAGATATCATGAATGAATGAGTTATCTCCTTTTTTGTTATGTGGTTGAAAAGACCTTCCTTCTTGGTTTTGTTATAGTCTGGTTCACAGAAAAGTCTCTTAATACAAATGTTCTCTCAAACATCTGGTTTCTCAGGGTGTTGATAAGCTGTTTACTTTTCTGATGTTATCATGGTGCTCTTGTAGTTTAATGCCTACAGCATGGCTTTCGATGCTGTAAATGGGCATTTCCCTTCTGTCCAGAAATGAGCCCTGCTTCAGTTTACAGCTTTCTAACAAAAAAGAAGGAAGAGCCTACGTCCCGAAGGAATGTAGTCCATTATTTCAAGAACAATCTTATTGAGAGCCACTTCACTGGGATTCATTTGTTGAGTGACATTCAAGTTGAACAGACATAGCAGTCAGATATGTAAATTTGTTAAAGGAGTGTATGTGTGTGCACGGGGCATCATTCAGGTAGGTCTCCTTCTACTTTATATAGTAAATACTTGTTACCATATAAGAGAGTTGCCAGGTTTACTGGAGTAATGTTTCTGTGGGGCTATTTTCAGTAAAATGACACTGGTGACAGAAACAACAACTAATTATTCAAAACAATTGACTGAATATCCAGCAGTTCTGGGTCAGAGTCATATAAAATAAACTGAATGTTAGAAATTACAAGGAGACTGAACAGGCAGCAGCATTAGCTGCTCAATATAGTACTGGCAGTGCTGTCATAAAGGCAATTATTTCAAACAAGTGGAAAATTTTACAGAGACATCACAGACTATTTAACAACGTGGCGTATACCTCTCAACTGTACAGATTTTCACAGAATGTCCAGATTTTTGCCTCATATTTTTGGACAATTTTTCATAAAATTGTGTTTTTTCTGGCAAATTAATGGCAAATCTTTAAAGATTGAAGTTAGAAAATAATGACAGACATTTGAGTTTTGGGCATCATATTGTGATAATGCAAAACCTGTTATTCTATCAACCTTTTAACTTTGTAAGAGAAGTGTTTAAATTTTGTCCCTATTTTTGAGCCTTTGTCCCACTTTTACTTAAGGCTTTGTCCTGATTTCGTGCTCTAAGAGGTTGACAGGTATGAACGTGGGTAAAAGACATACTTTTATTAATAAATGACTTAATAATATTAAATTAATATTGGAAATGAAGCTAATAATATTAAATTATTATCGAAACAGTTTTATACACATAAACCTACAGGGACATATAGTTGTAGTTTTTGTCATCAATGTTTATTGAAAATGGCCTTTATCTTGTAGTAGCTGGATATTATAAGATCATTGGTGCTACTGCTGGACACTATAACCATTTAGCTATTGCATTTGTTATTGTGTATTTTACAAACTGTTATAGCTATGATTCCTTTTATGTAGCTAAGACAATTAGAAGATTAAACCAAAGAATTTTCGAACATTGATGTGCCTCAAAAATAAAATCAGTTGAAAATGTCTTATACAAACACAGTTTGGTTTGTGATCATACTAAAAAGCTTAAGTTTTTGTACTAGATTTTGTACAGTTAGACTCAAGTGGGTGGAGATTTTTAACAACCTGTTAGAAAAAAAAAGTTAAATGGAATGGCAGTTAATACTAAACATATCAATAAATCCAGACATTAATGATGTAATTTCTATTAAATTTATCTAATGATGCATGCTTTGTTGATGTGGTTAGCTTCACTCACCCAAAATGTTTATTGAATATGAAAGCAGAGAGAAAAAAATAAATGGTAATTCATTAGTAGTTTTAAATAACAATTGGTTGAGTTTTAGTCATGTCATTTTGATAAAACTAAATACAGTTTTAGATGATTATTATTTTGAAGAATTGTATTAAAGGGGAACATTCTTAGAAGTACTTACTGTGATGCCTATGTTTAGTTGGTTTTGATGTTAGGCTTTTCATTTTTATTCCAGTTTTTGGGTGTGGCTGACCCCTCCCCAACTCACCAATGGCTGTGGTAGTCCCAGCTATGTGGTGGGATAGTACAAGGGTCATAGTTAGGCACATAGGAGCAGTACCAAGCAACTGATGGGCAGCTGGACGCACTTCTCATACATTCTTTTGTACAATGTACATTAATTCTCATTTTCAGTGCAGACAGCCTATTACATATTTTTGTAAAATTAGTATCCTATTCTCTTTTCTTGCTACTACTTCAGTGTAACTCTACTTTTTTCTTTATTGTAACACTTCTGTCCACCTTTTTTAATCGTTATGCTTCTAACCTACACTTTTAAAACTTATTTTCTTTCCATACTTGAAGATATCTTCCTCTTTTCACAGCTAGTCTACTTTATGTTTGGTATATAACTTTAAATTGTTAACAGACTATTCTGTATTATTCCTTGTACTCTCCTCTTAACTTCCTCTTGCTGAATTGTTGATTCTATTTGCAATCTATGTTAACTTGTTATTCTTTATGTCTGTGGGATATATTTTTATATTATTATAAGTCAGCTTACTTTGTATGTATTTACTGTGGAGCTTTTATCCCCGAGTCTCCACTGAAAATGGGCTCTGTCCCAGTTGGACTAACCCAGTCAACAAATGTCAAATAAATAATAAAGTTTACATTATTATGTCTGCCCAATTAGCTTTATTTGAACTGCATGATTTTGTTTAGTAAATAGTTTGCGTTTTTTGGTCTTTTTTATTAATCAAAGTTTATATGTTATCAATGGTTCAATATTGTTGTGCTTATAGAAAATCAAATATTAGCAATTTTGAAGCCCATGTGATAAACTAAAATTGTTATATTAGCAGCCTTTAATTGAATAACTAGTAATATGACAGACATACCTCAATCTTGACAGTTATCTTTGTTGCAGACTCACTTGTGTTCTTTTAATTTAATTTCTATGTTTGAAGTTCGGACATTTCATAAGCTTCAGCCAGGTAAAATGTTGTCCCCTTAAAATGAATTTCTACACACTGACTTACAAATTGTATATCTGGCTATATCTAAGGCAGCCACCCCACTTAGAATCCCTAAATAATCTGTGATCTGATGGGCCTCTGAAGAAAATCACTTTACAAAGTAAGAATGTTGACCTTATAGTCCTGTTATGCAAACAGGGAGAGAAGACTCAGTATTATCTTGGAAGTACTTTCCTCCACATCTCTGTAGGATACACTGCAGGTTCTTGATTGGTGGAAAGTCCACACATGAGATATGTACTGACTTAACAATGAATCTGAAATTAAGGACAGAAAGTAGGTTTAAAAAATCATGAAGTTTATTATCTGGCTTTCATCCACTGGTCCAGAGTTCTTTATGTGTTCTTTCTTAGAATCCTAAGTAGATAATGAACGTAAAGCTTCTTAGGGAAAAAATCAGTTGTCTTTTAGTGCAAAAGCAGTAATTCATGCTGGTTTGTAGCTTCCCTATTAAAGGTGGCTTGTGACTTTTGAGTTTTGAACTTCTCCTGGCCTCAAGGGTATAACTTAATTAATACAACAATTTCTTTCCTCTGACTGGCCTCAAGAGGCTTATTTATTAAATAAAAAATTATTTCATGTGTGTGCACACCTGCTACATTTATCCAACATTTTGTAGTACATGCTGTCCCATGTGTGGCAATTTTGTCCATTCAGCTCATTTATTTATACATTTATGCTTTGTTGACCATATTAGTCCCAATAGGCCAGTGGCCTGATTTTCAGTATGAGACTCGAGGTGAATGACAGACTTGTCATTTACACACTTTTGTGCCTTCTTTACATTTCAGTGAGTACCACTGCAAATAGTAATGGTAGTACTACTGCTATTACTACTAATAATAATTACAATAATAAAAAAAATCTGTTGATATGGCGATATGGTCTAAGGCACCAGACTCATGGCTGAAATCCTTCACTTGGTTAGATTATATTCTATAATTATTTATTTTGCAGTGTTACAAATCCTTAGTATTTTAGCACAGAGCTGCTATGTACTGCAACCATTTCAAATATAAAAATGCTTTGAATCAGCTTGTAGATGAACAGGATTAAAAAGAAGTTATGCAATCACCATAACATTCCATCTGAGTTGTCCATCTTCATTTATCCTTGACCAATAGGACCACAGTAAATAGCCATCTCTGCAACTTGAGGCTTTGGCTCAGGTCATTCTGCACTGTTTTTTTGTCTTGGAGGTGGTCTTACCAGAGTGGAGAGTGACCATGGTTCTGTGGCAGTCTATCTCGGTTCCAGGCTCCCTTCCCTCTTCGGGGGGTTCAGCCTTTGAGGCTATGCAGTGAGCCTTGGCTGCTTCAGCCACTCAATTGACCTCTTCCTCCTCCAGGCATATTTCTTCCTCAGAACCGTGATTACTCTCCACTCTGACGAGCCCACCTCTGAGACAAAAAATGGTGCTGAATGACCTGAGTCAAAAACCCCAAGGTACAGAGATGGATATTTACTGTGGTCCTATTTATCAAGGATAAAATGAAGATTGACGACTTCAGATGGTATATTCAATATGGGAAAACAATCAAGACCAAAGAGGTGTCTTGGTTCAGTAGGCTGATTGCTGTAGTAACAAATACTGAATGCTAATGAAGTGGTGGGTCCACCTAAAGCATGCCATTCTTAGTACACTTTTAGTGGCCTGAAATAGGCTAGCAATTTATTTTTCAAAAGGTGGAATTTAACAGGGATGAGGACTTTTGCATATGTAGCCAAATCACAGGAATCACCCTTAACTAAGTAGACCAGCTTAATGGACACATTCCTTATTGGATGGACCCCCAAAAGGCCTGCCTTGACATTGCTGAAGCCAGTATTATATGAGGACAGAGACCAAAATCCTGGTGCAATCGTGTTGACAGCCATATCACTATAGCATAAAGCTTTAACAGTTACCATTTTTCTAAGATACCTGCATGGTCCCCAGGTTAACCTTCTTCATTTGGCTAAGAAATGGCTGCTTCCCAAAAATAACTCAGCTGGCTGCATGGAAGAAGTAGGGAACTCATGGTTTCATTGCCAGCACTATAATCAAGTATCATTTTATCATTGAAAAATCATTAAGCGCACTTTTGTCAAACATTGCCTCTACACTAAATTCATGATTATGAAAGCCTGAAACACCACAGCCACCAATAATATTAAAACCTTTATTGAGCACTTTCATCTCAGTATAATAGACTTGTTCTTCAGAAGTCCATTATACTGAGCAAAAGCGGTCAATAAAGGTTTTAATATTATTGGTGGCTGTCGTGTTTCAGGCTTTCATCTCCGCGTTCGACTATTTACTAAATTCATGGTTGATGAACTTTAGTGTTAAACCAAGTAATCTTACAGTAAGTATATTTAGGGTCATGGGAGTGATGGGGTGCAGGAGTGTTTCTCCCTACAAAAACAATAGTTTTGTAACTTTTAATTAAAGTTATTATTTGGCTATTGTTGATTTTATTTTCCATTGTTTATGGCCATGTTTTTTTTTCATCACATTCATTCTGGAACTGAATCCATTGAAATATTAGTGATGGAAAATTTTCTGCAAAATTTACTAAACATACTTCTGTGGAGCAGCTTGCCTCATCAGACTCAATATATCAGATGAATCAACCATCCTGAGCCACTAAAACTGACTATATTTAACAGAAGACATTTGAATGGAAATGCTGCAAGTTCAGAAAGTGAAACATTTAAGGAGGCGCAAGCAATTTCATTTAATGAGAGTGGCATGCAAGCAATGCTTCAGACATATAAATGTCATAAACTGGGACATAATTTGGGAATTGTCTTTATAGGAAGGGACCATGGAAATTAATGTAAGCAGAGGTAAAAACACCTCAAAACCTCAAATAGAGAAACTCATAAGAGCTGCAGCCAAGGAACTAGCACTACTTTAGGTCCTGTGGGGGGAAGTAACTCCACCTGCTCGATATTGTGGGCCCTGATGTTGTCGTCTGTCTTAAAATTCTTAAAAGGTGCTGACCCAGGAACTAGCACTACTATAAGTCCTGCATGGGTGCAAATGAATCTGCTTGATATTGTAGGCCCTGAGGTTGCTAGATGCTGGTTTGCTCATTCCTGGATGTTGTTGCCTCCCCCACTGCACCTCCTTACTCATATGTAATAACCCTAAACCTGCCCCCAACCTCAGCCCCACACATTAGATTACTAAGTACCCTTTCTCTAACAGTAACATGAAACAACACACACACATTTCACACACAGTGACACACAAGCACAATACAAAATCTATCCCTATTCCATAGCCCTTACTCTAACTCTATAACTTAGTTCAGGTTGTCAGCAAAGGAAATGAAGTAAAAATAGCTGATACTCTGTTTATCCGTCAGAAAACTGAAGTGATAGCTTTATTAACAGGATCATTTATGCATTCCTCTATGCCAAGAGGTACTAAAATGAAGCAGCATGGCACTGTGTAGAGTCAGAAAAGAACATATAGTTATGGACTTACAAATTACCAGAAGCTACATGTAAAGACAGAGATGGAGACTCAGAAGCCAAGATGTTGCTCCTGGAAGGGGGGGGGGGGTCACAGAATAATCTCATAGTAAATGAATGCAACTTTATTTTTCTATTAGTATCCAAGCAGATGGCAGTATCCACTTCTGTAATGAATTTCAGCACCTCAGTTTCATTTCCAAGTCTGATGCCTACTCACTGCTATGGGTATTTGAACTGACTGAGAGGTTAGGCTGTGCCATGCTCCTCACATCCCTGGATTTAGTAGAGGGTATACTAACAGGTGATTCTCATGGAGATTGAAAAAGAAGAAATGGGTTGTTCCACACCGGATAGCCTATTCCAGTACACTTTCTGCTATTTGGGTTGCATTGTTCCCTGCAGCATAACAGCCTGCGATGGATAAGCTTCTGTGGCTCATACAGACATTATACTGCAGTTTATTTGGATGATGTGATTATTCATAGTCAAAACTAGTCATCTCACTTGTCAAATATACAAGCAGTATCCAATTTTTTAACAAGACACAGCTTATGGCCAGTCTAGAGAAGTGTGTCATTGACCTACAGGAGGTTCTGTGGGTGGGGAATGTGGAAGACATCCAGTGCTGACCACTGCCAGATACCAAAACCCAGATACAGACCCTCCTGGTTCTAGCTAGTTATGTCTGCTGCTTTATATAACACTTATCTATGAATCTATATATCTACCTATCTATTTAGAAAGTGGGTAACAGAACCAGTTCAATTAACTCTTTAAAGCCATGTCCCCTGCCAATGAAGAGAAATTATATCAAACAGCCATTGAAGAAAAATGGTACCTGAATCATGGGAAATGTACTAGTGAGATAAACAGGGGATTTACCTAGCTGACGGCAGCACTTTGTATACACCCAGTCCTTATCATAGACAACTGTAGTGTTTTAAATTAGTCCATGGTAAAACAATCTCAAGTGTAAAGTTGGAGTACTTTTCAAAATTATTTCTGATGTGTCAGCAGCCTGAAGAAATATGCTTTATTTTTTGGATAAACTGAACATATCTATTTATTTTAAATAAGTATACACATTCTTTCAGTAATAATTCTGTTACCATTATGTGCTTATAAATATGTGCCCTAACATTTTCTTTATATATACTGTTGGTCAGGGCATACAGTAGTATATATAAATAAAATATTGTGTCTCCTGTTGGTCAGGCATCAGCTGATTTCAATCAATGGTAGATCAAGGACATACTTGATAAAATATATTTTTATGATAACAAAAAAACTTTATATCAAGTGTTTTATTGGTTGAATTTGTTTTTTGTACATAATTTATTTTATTACTTTCATGAAATTTCAGTTACTGCTCCAGACAAGGTACTGACAAAAATAAAAGTTGGATCCCGTTGTTAAAGCTGCTACCTCTGAGTTATGCTCCCACCTAAATAGTTGTGCTGATAAGGCAGTCCCTATCCACACCAAATATGAAACATTTAAAAACAAACCAATTTGCTGTAATATCTGCATAAATAAATTACAGAACAAGAGAAAGAAATTACTTAACACTTAAAAGAAGTCTCATTTTACTAACCTTAAGGAAACAATTAAGCAAACTAGTAAAGAGCTTAACAGAATCATTAGAACACTCAAAGCTGAATAAGAACTTAAAATAGCCACTAAAACCAGAAATAACTACAAATTGTTCTTTAACTTTGTTAGGAAGTTAAGAACAAATACCCAGTAATGTTCAGAGATAGCCTACAGCAACACTGCTTACTCTAACCCAAAGGAAATAGCTTATTTTCTAACACATTTAGTGTAAGTTTTACTCCATCAACAGTTATTGTTATTTTACAGATTCCACAGTCACAGCCACCCCCTTTAATCACTATGGAACAAGTCCTGTCAGCCCTCTCAAGCAACAGCAGAAGCACCTCATCCATGGGCCCAGATAACGTACCAAGTTGTCTGATTATCAGTACCAAGTATGATGTATCTGAACCCCTACTTAACCTAAAGTCTCTCCACTGGTTATATTCCTGAAGCATGGAAAGCAGCCATTGTGATGCCCACCATCAGACCCTGTTAACTACAGACCCATGAGTAGTAAATATGTAAAGCCATGGACCTTATTATCATAGACATCATTAGCCTGAACATTGAAAATCTGCTAACCCCGGACCCTCATCAACTCAGCTTTGTCAAAGAAAGGTCTTGCATCTTTAACCTGATTAATTTCTTTGAAAAAGTCACTGAAGTAGCAAATAGGGTTTACAAAGTACATACAGCATGTCTGGACCTGGCCAAGGCCTTTGACACTGTTCTCCATGCAGACATTATTGATAAACTTCTAAACCTGAATATATATCCTTATTTTGTGCAGTGGATAGCTAACTGGTTGCCTGACAGAACCCATTGGTTAGATTTGCAGATCCCAAGATTCTTTGATAAAATTAGTATGCTCCAGTTACAAAAAATAATTTTCTACTTGGTGACCTAAACTATCCCTTTATTGACTGTAAACAATTATTCCTGTTTTGAAGGAATGTTCCTGTTTTCAGGCCTTATTTTTATCCTTGCACAGGATGTTCCTATTTTTGGTGATTTGTCCCTATTTTCAGATTTGATTTACCCCTTCATACACACACACACACACACACACACACACCATACCTCTCAAGTGTACCTCATTACGAGGAATATACCTCATTTGGGGTCTTAAAAAGTTCATGTTCCTCGAACTTCCTCAAAGTTCCACACTGAAAGAGTCTGTCACACATTCAGTGTTAGGAATTTTTTTAAGTGAAATCCATGGTAAATAGAAATTAATCATATTAATTCATTAAAGGATCTTCTTTATAAGCAAAACCAGCATATTTTAACCATCCTATGACCTTCCTTGTTGAAGTTGTTAGCAAGCCATTAGTATGTGTTCCACATTTTGCCCATTTGTTCCACATTATGAAGGCGAGTGTTCCTCACTTTGGAGATGGAAGGTTGAGAGCTATGACACACACACACACACACAGACATATATATATATATATATATATATATATATATATATATATATATATATATATATATATATATATATATATATATATATATATGTGTATAGTTGCTCAGTATTCACAAGGGCAGGAGAAAATGGTAAATGTTAGAAATGTTCAAAACTGTCAATAGACTCTGTAGTCAGTGCAAGCATAAGCAGTCATAATGTAAAAGAAATAATTCTGAAAAAATATATCTAAAATGGAGGGTGCACAAAGCATTGTTTCCTAATAGGATTTACTTTGGGTTGTAAAATGGGAACTAAGGGAAGAACTAATAATACCACTGATTACTATTTTTACAAATTATGCAACAGCTGGTGATGTACTTAAAGAATGACAAAGCACAGGTAAAAAAAAATCATGTGCTTACCCATATGACCATAATGGTAGGAAACATGGAATATTTTTCAAATGAATGAACTGTTGGATATTTAGAGAATAACTGTGCAAAACAACCACACGAGTAATGATTCATACTGCAAAAATGTATTGTGATTGAGTGACAAAGGTAGGGGCCATGGGAAGGGATGTGAATATGGCTTTTGTAGACTTTAGTTTTGTGCAACACAGTACCACACAAAAGATTAGTAATATATGAAACAGGTTGGGAGTAGGTCCCAGAGTACTAGCATAAGACACTAGCATGGACACAGTAGGCAATAGTAAAGAGAGTCAATGAAATAGAAAGCAGAGTTACTACTATAATGCCACAGAGCCCAGCAATACAGCTGGTCCTTTTATGTCTAATCATGCACAAACAGTGCTTTGCTCTTCAGATGGGTGTCTTTGTAATGGTTAGGGGCAAAGATCTCATGATCCAAGTAAATGACCACCAATTAATATGCAAGAAGGCTGTTCTTAGGACCATGTAGCACATTGCTTCTTTGGGTTATAAACCAGCACCTGGCAGATCTAACTAAGGTTTACCCTCAGCATCTGTAGAACATGATCATTACTACCTTCCCAGGTTTTTATCCACCTTGCTTTTAGCCCAGTACATTTCAGTGTTGTCATACTAAAGTGAAACTTGACTCAAATAATTTTGCATAAGTATACAGTTTCCCACAAGGATCTAAAGAGACCTTTCCAATGATAATTCTAGTTTTCCTGTCTTTATGTTAACTTGCTGCCAGCAACTAAACCATTCTTTCAGTTGCTGTCAGCTCCTAAAATAAGTAAATCATAATAACAATTGTAACTTACTTTTTTGTATTCTCCTTACAAAGAGAAACTGTATCTGTCAAATTTACCAAAAAAGTAATTTATGATTAATATGCCAATTATAACTTTTTTTTGTATCATTGACAAACAGTTTCTTTGTAAGGAATAACCTAACAGCTAATAATACATCAGACTTAGTGATGACACTTAGACACTTACACAGACTTTTGAAAATGAATAATAAAATTATTTATTTGAAATTAATACAATTCATCAATCTACTTTGAAATTAAATATAGAAGAAGCTATACAGTTACGCAATGAAACAGAACAAATGATTCTGAATGGAAAGATGATAGCTTGGAAAACATTATCAGTATCTGGAACTATTACTAGCGCTGTTTGGTATCTACTTCTCTGAAGTGCAGGCCAACACAGACGGTCTTTGGCTAACAAAGTTTGCAGATGACTGCAAACTAGGAGCCATAATCGAAACTCCTAACGATGTGGACAAACTACAAAAGGGCCTCAGTGAGACAGATACCTGGTGTCAAAGCCATGGCCTGAAGCTCAATGCCAAAAAGTGTATTGTCATCCCCTTTGGTAAAAACTCTGTACCCATGAACTACCACATAGCTGGTAGTCTACTTAATGCCAAAAATGTGATAAGAGACCTTGGGACACAGGTGGACAGTAGTCTCTCCTTTGTTAATCACATTGCCACAGTGGTCAGGAAATCCTTCTACGTGGCTCATCTCATCACAAAAGGATTCTCATCCAGAAAAAAAAGAGATCATTGTTCCCCTCTACTCATCACTCATTAGACCCATTATAGAGTGCAACGCCCCTTTTAGTATGTACCTCACAAGACATCTACAACAACTGGAAAGACCACAGAAATACCTCACAAAGAGGATTACTGGCCTCAAACAGATGTCCTATGCAGACTGTCTCAAAAAACTACAGCTTTACTCCATCACATATCGCCTACTCAGGAGCGATCTCTGCCTAACATACAAAGCTATGTCAAACCCAGAGCTGTTGGACATGCTCCACTTAAAGAAATCCCAATCCCTCCGAGCTACATGCTCTAGGGTCCTAAACCTTGTCACCACAATAAACAGAACATGCTGGAGGGATAGATTCCTGTCCCAGAGACTTCCCATACTCTGGAATAGACTACCTATCTATGTCAAACAGAGCTCCTCATTAGCACTCTTCAAGAAAAATCTTGATGATTGGATGGGAAATGGGAAATTCACCCCGGGGATCACTTCTGTGGCTCTGCTCGACAGGGGCACAGGAAAATAATTTTCTTGGGTGGCGAAAGCCAGGGTACATTTTTTGGCTAGGCTTGTATGGGCCCTAGGGCCGATAGCCTAGTACCTACCTATGAACCTATTAGCTGAAAGTTTACTGTCATTTGTCTAACTGACTTTTAAAAGCATTTAGCAGTTGTAGGAAACTCACATCCCACGAATTCCAGATATGAGCTCCCAGTCATAAAAATCTACCATGCTCATCCAGAAGGCAAAGTCTAGCTGCTTTGTTAACAGTTAAAGGTGGCCTGGTTCTGCATTTCCTTTCTGCTTCAGAAATTAAATAGAAACAGCACATGTAACTATCAAGGAAAGTGCTGTTAATGTATGGTAATAGCCTTTGAAAAGAAGTGGCAAGGCTAGAGGAAAATATCTGCTATGTGTGTCTGAAATCAGTTTCATTTTTGTGGGCATGTTACACTTTTAAGGAAGAAGAAGAATGTCATGATCTGCACAGGTTTTTCATTATTTGCAACTCTGCTACAAATTTTACAAGAAAGACAATTACATTTTGTACATCACTTTTTCCTCTGAAAACATAAGCATGTTTGATTTGGCTCAGTACAGCTTTTCTACCGTTCATGGAATACACATTTTTTGCATATTTACTAAAAGGCATCTACAAGTTTCACACAGCCTGTCACAGTCTTGATAATGGTTCTCTTAAACTCTGCACAAAACTCACATTTTTCTACTTGTAGGTAAAGCACAGGCTAAGCTGCACCCAGTGACACAGCTTACTTCTTATCCTTTTCATTGACTACTTAGTTACTGATGAAGAGCCGGATATGATGGTATATGAAAGTTCAAAACAATTTTGCTGACTAATTAACTAGGACAATTGTTTTTCAGTTGAATATTTCAGTCTGTGTACTACCCATTAGCCAAGCAAATATATTGCATTCCATCAACAGTGAAAGTAACAATGACTATTGTAACTGTGCAATGTGAAAGAAGAAGAAAGAAAAAAAAACAAAAAAACAAGAAGCACTTGTCACTGTCAGATGCCGATCTGCAGTAAAATTAGACTGGAGCACTAGTGTCAATGTATGTATGTCCATAAAACTGAGGAAATATTAGGCAGTGATTTAATGAAACAAAGACAGTACTTCTGTGCTACCATCCAAATTTTTATAAGACAGTGTCTATGTGGTATTGGTGGGAGGGGGTAGTAACCTGCATCAGTGCTGAGAAGTGCTATTTGCACTATAATATAGCAAGGCTTGGGAGAGGTTGGGAACCTGTCTGCAGAATAACAGCGAACCTGTGTTTGGATGATAATAGGAAGAACTATTTGCACTATAATATAGCAAGGCTTGGGAGAGGTTGGGAACCTGTCTGCAGAATAACAGCGAACCTGTGTTTGGATGACAATAGGAAGAACTATCTGGAGTCATGAAGTACTAGGACTGACTGCCATTGCTTATTAGTTGCTAAAGCCTTCCATGCTATACAGTGATAACAGCAGACTATGTGGCAAAATGAAACATATTACAGTAGAGAGTCGATTATCCGAACATCGATTATCCGAAACGTCAATTATCCAAACCAGCCTTTTGAAGTTTTCAGGTGGGAAAATCCATAAAGTCTGAATATGTAAACATTATATGTATTCACTTGAGCATTTTATTTGAGCATTTAGCTAGCTTGTGTGTAAAAAATATTCTGTACTGTCCACTGGAATCACTAAATGGTTGAAAACTGTATTTTTGCATGCAGAAAAAAAAAGCAAGATTTTAAAAGTTTTTTATCCAGTTCACTTATATATTTGATTATCTGAACAGTTTGATTATCCAAACTACCCTAGGTCCCAATTAGTTCCCAATGAGTTTGGATAATTGACTCTCTACTGTACTGAACTGTAAAAACAATGTAAATATATAAGGGTGGCAAGTTTCTAGTAATGTTTTCTTGTTACATAAAGCAGCTATTTAATGCGGTAAGGCTGTAGTCCTCTGCAGTAACTGTTAAACAGAGTTAGAATGTTAACTAAATGCAGATATCCTTTACAGTCTGATCTTGTAGAGAAGACCGCAGCACAGTAATGTGCAGCAATGAGTATATAATATTTGCTGAAGACTGGACATTTGTGGTAATTAGTCCAATTAATGTAAACCATATCACCTGACAAATGGCAACCTCCTTGCAGTTGATGGAGGCTATAAGGAAGGTACTGCAAAAGTATATCAATAAAATGCAATATATTTAGACTATATGACACTATCCAGGCCATAGTAATGAATCTATTTATTTTTTTTAGTGCAGGGAATAAAGAGAAACAATTAATAAAAATATAATTGATGAAGCAGCTTTTCTTCAATAAACATCAATGTCATACTTTAATTGGAAGTAGTACTGCACACCACATATTTATTTGATTGGGGTCTGCAAACATGTTTGTAGGACACTTGCAACTCATTTTGGATGAAACTAGGACTTCCCTGCCATCAACCAAAAAAAAAAAAAAAAAAAATCTAAGCTTATTTCCTGCCTTTCCTGTAACTAGTCTAGTCCAGATACAGATTTGCTGTATCCAGAACTGTTTGTAAGCTTCTGAGCCCCCCAAGCCTTTCTGTGTTGGAGGGAAGCCTTCTAGCTTATCAGTGGGAGTGGTAAACACTAGGTAGCCTTTCTACCACAAGAGTGGTTTCTGGCCCAGAAATTGTAGTTTACTGGCTGTTTGTTCAGTAGTTCCATCTCTTTCAACTTTCTGGTCTAAAAGCCTGCATTTGTGCTTGTTTCCTGCCTTTCCCGTAACTAGTCTAGTCCAGATACAGATTTGCTGTATCCAGGACTGTTTGTAAACTTCTGAGTCCCTTTAGCCTTTCTGTGTTGAGGGAAGCCTTCTAGCTTATCAGTGGGAGTGGTAAGCACTATGTAGCCTATCTACCACAAGAGGAGTGGTTTCTGGCCCAGAAATTGTAGTTTATTGGCCATTTAGGCAGTTTTTTCCATCTCTTTCAACTTTCTAGTTTAAAAGCCTGCATTTGGACTTGTTTCCCACCATTCCTATAACTAGTCTAGTCCAGATACAGATTTGCTATATCCAGGACTGTTTGTAAGCTTCTGAGCCCCCAAGCCTTTCCGTGTTGGAGGGAAGCCTTTTAGCTTTTCAGTGGGAGTGGTAAGCACTAGGTAGCCTATCTACCACAAGAGGAGTGATTTCTGGCCCAGAATTTGTAGTTTATTGGCCGTTTGGGCAGTTTTTCCATCTCTTTTAACTTTCTAGTTTAAAAGCCCACATTTGCACTTGTTTCCCACCTTTCCTGTAACTAGTCTAGTCCAGATACAGATTTCCTGTATCCAGGACTGTTTGTAAGCTTCTGAGAGGTGCCAAAGTCTGCTCTTCAATTTCTCCCTTAGATCTTCAGGTTCTCTCCTCTCCTGCACTTTTACTAGCTTATTAGTCTAGCACTTTACCATACCAGACTTCTTGTAGCAATTATTGTAGCACACAAAAGTGCTACCAGCTCTAAATGTTCTACAAGGATACAGCTCCAGTATATATTATTAATGCCCACCCCTCCAGGCATGTCTAAAGGTCAGATGTTATTCATGTTTCACTGTTGCAGTCATCACACTTGGGTTATCTGAATGCAGGTAGCCCTCAGTCGGCCCGAATACCAGAGTCTTGGGATTTCTGCGATGTGCTGGAGGGATAGATTCCTGTCCCAGAGACTTCCCATGCTCTGGAACAAGATTCCAATCTACATTAGGCAGAGCTCCTCTCTAACTCTCTTCAAGAGAAACCTTGACGAGTGGATGGGAAACAGAAAGCTTACCCCGAGGATCACTTCAATGGCTCTGCTGGACAGAGGCACAGGGAACTAATCTAAGGGGACAGCGAAAGACAACACATTCTGGCTAGGCTTATAAATGCCTTTGGGCAGATAGCCTAGTACCTACGTATGAACCTAAGAACCTATAACACTAGCACAGAAAAGGCAATAAGATAACTAGATTCCACAAAAGAAAATATTGTTTTAAGAGCTCACTTAGGTCGTGATTCTTGAATTAGGTTGTGATTCTTGAATTAATTGCTGTATTTTTTAGCTTTAGATTTTGAACAGTCTGGTATATTGCAAGAAATTATTTGCTGAGATTAAATGAGGTGAATTGTATCAGTCTTGTTCCAGAAATTATTTACTGGGGTAAAATGTGGTAGGCTTTGTCGGTCTTATTAATAATAATAATAATAATAATAATAATAATAATAATAATAATAACTAACAGGTGTATAGAATTCAGCAGTTCAGATGTAATGCAATGCCGTTATTGAATATCATTATATGCTTGATTCTGGAGCATATGTATGGAAAGGTGGTGCAACATTACCTACTAAACTGGGCTTTCTATTACATCAACATTTAAGTGAAAAGAATATTAAACCTTATTAAAGAAAGATTATTAAATTAATCCTTTCCCTGCAGTAAGTGTACAATATTGTTGTTTAAAGAACTGGAGAGCACAAAGCTAAAAATAAGTAACTCAAACTCATGTAAGAAGGCACCTGAGTCAGCAAGCAACTAAATGTGAAATATATAGCTCATGTGAAAAGGAAATATATAAAATGACAGTTTAGCCTTCCTTTCATAGTGGGAAGGAAGATGAAATGTGACAGACTACAGAAATGCATATACTCAGTTTAAGGAGTAAGACAGAGTGGAGAGAAAAACAGGACAAATTACAGTTCAAAGCACCCTCTTAATGGCTAGAAAAGGTTGCTTTGTCTCATGTTAAAGAATGGCCTATAGGTAAGTAATTTTTCAATATATTGTATGTCAACAGGCTGCTTTCTGATCATTTTATATAAAATTCTTGACAGAAAAGGCACAAGATGGTTGCCTGGATTAATAATGGGTTGAATTGCAGGAATCAGAGTGCCAAAGCACACAATTATTTTCATGAAATGCGAAAGAGGGCAGTGGCAGATATCTCAGCATTAAATTCTGCCTGAAGACAGGACACAGTTATCATCATATACACAAGTGGGGAAGGCCACAGTGCCAAGTGTCAACAATGAGTGTGTGTGTGTGTGTGTGTGTGTGTGTGTGTGTGTGTGTGTGTGCGTGTGTGTGTGTGTGTGTGTGTGTGTGTGTGTGTGTGTGTGTGTGTGTGTGTGTGTGTGTGTGGTGGAGATGAGGATTACTGCATTGCATGTGTGTGTGTGTGTGTGTGTGTGTGTGTGTGTGTGTGTGTGTGTGTGTGTGTATGCAGGGGCACAGCTTTAGCACAGGATGCAGCACTGAGCTGGTATCTGATGAACATGTCCAAGATACCTGCAGGAGATACCTCTGCTGACTGTGCATGTCCCTATCCATGGGGACACTCTCCTCTGGAAAGGTCACATGTGCAGTCCACACCATGCTGACAGAAAGGAATGTTCTGTGAGCATGAATGCTAGCTCATGCTATGAGTAGTCTCCACAAGAACACTCCACCTGCATGTATGTCCACATCGTTTCACAGTGCTCTCAACAGTGGATGGTGGTGTGGAAGTGGTGGCACTGTGGGTCTGAGACCAAGGCCTTCACTTTCCATAGCAGTCCTCTCCAATCATGGAGATAGAGTTGGAGGAGCCACATGAAGTGCTGCGATGTGAGGCTACACAGGGAACCTAAAGTATGCAAATTCTCTCCACAACATATCCCTCAGGTCATCACATAAGCCACTTACTACCCCAGCTAGTTTAGCTTTATCTGTGTGGGTATCTCCCTGTCCCTGTATTATAGCATTGCACAATCAGCTCGGGAGGTGGACAGTGCTCATGGCATGATTGGCCACCTGCATTCCATCTCCTGAAATAATCTTTATTCTGTATGGAGCTTGCAGCACCCAAGTGGGACTGTAGCACTGGTGATAATTTCACTTCCATTGCAGGTGTATCTGTGTATTTCTTCCTGTGGGTGTCATCCCGGATGTGTGAGGTGGGTCAGACAGGCACCGAATCTGTGTCTCTAGAATGGGATAGGGAAGTGGTTATTGCATTGCTCAAGTCTACTACTTACACCATGAATCCTGACCATGTCAGTATTTGGATGCCATTATCATCAGAGCCAGATAGTCCCCTGACACCAGGCAGGCCTATATCCATAGTGGAGGATTCTGATAACACAGCACCTGTGAAAAAAAAACAAGAAATTACCCAAATTAAGTAAGAATGCTTCACTAACATCTGCATCCCAGTGAGTATACTACTGACACAAAATAGCTTATGAGTTTAATAGAGCGGTAGAGGAAGTGAATGGTTAGCATGCATGTGACCTCTGTAACTTAACCCCTGATATTCCTGTAAAACAAAGAAGTCACAGTTATAAGTTATATCAACTCACAATGCACCACTATTATAGCCAGTAACTCATGTCCAAACATACCCACTGATGGATATGCCCTTTTTAGATTGGCATTAATGTATGTCACTCCACTCTGGATGTCTGCACTGTCTGGACCCCATATAAACATGCCAGGAAGTCCTCTGACTCTATCAAACGTAGTTCAGTTAGTGGACCCCCTCCTGTGGCCCTCTGCTCCTATGCCTGGCAGACTGTCCTAGAGTGTGTAAAATTCATCATGTTGATAGCCCTTCTTTTGACCAGATTGTATGTTTGATGTTGGTCATTAACAGCATTGATATCAGATATCACATCCTACCCAGTACACTTATAAAAGGCCTGATCAGATCTCTCATGACAGAGCAGCTGCTGACTATGCATATGGAGGGCCTGACACAGGATCTTATTGTCTGCATGGGAGAACTTGTTGTTTATGTGTTTCTCACATTCTGGTGTAACATCCTGAAATTGCAAAGAAGCAGGCCTGTGAGATGTGGCACTATCATATGTGACATATCCATATCCAGCTATATGATCAATCAAGCAGAGATACAGAGACATGTGTACCCTTGAAATAAGTAAGGGGGGGTACCCACAAGTGCCTCTAGGATCCTTGCAGAGATGTTATGTGTGCAATGTCTGTCTGTTTTATCCACATGGTACAGGGTTATTAACCACCCTGGAGGATGACACGATGCACATCTCTATGTGGGCCAGAGCCTGGCATCTGTAGAAGTATAGGTCACATAGACCAACATGATACCTACATACAATCTTCAGAGAATTTCAACAGTGCATACTGACATGTGGACCCACCCAGTATAGGTAACAGTGGTCCCCAACATGCACTGACTGCTACTGTGTATTACCTCCCTGTTAGTTACACACACCTTTGCTATGTGGTTCACTGTTTCTGGGCAACATTCTCAATCACCTAGGTATGGAATCATAAGATGTGTGTATGCATCCCTTAGGTAGACAAAGGCCTACAACTGGACAACCTGAAAGATGTGTGTGATGCCCATGCATTGGCCCAGTAATCAAGGAGCCTCAATCCTCACCAGTAGCACCAGTGAGGGGCGTCCACATTGGGAGGATAATAATTACACACACAGTAAATTACAATTTCCCTTAAGAGCACACAGAGATCACAGTCAGTCTTGGACTGGTTTCTCCCTTTCTCTCCAGATCCCCAATAAATCTCCACACTGGCACAGCTATAGGGTACAAATCTCAGCTGAGTGGTCAAGCCAAAACCTCCAGCACCCTCTCTCTCCAACCAGTGCTTTGTGTCCCTGCCCAAGTAGCTGACACACACACACTTTGAGATATAAATTATATACAAACACACAGACACTCCTGGGGAAGGCTGGCACAGGTTCTCCGGCTATGCCCCCTTTTTGCCCAGATTATAAGGTAGTACCAACTGCCACCAACCACTACAATCAGCTACTATAAAGGCCCTTACCAAAGGGTGTCCAGTTTTACTGTGCAATATTATTATTATCCAGTTAGTAAGTGTGACAAACAGCAAGGGTATTGGACTAGCTTTGTACAGTATCACCAAATACATTCAAGTACTCTAAAGCTTAAATTATCTCTACACTCTCTACACAAAACAGCCACAGTTGAAAGGTTTAAAAATATTTAATAATAAATAATAAAATCATAAGACAATGCTTATTACTGCAACACAATGACATTACAGAGTTCAGAAATCACAGGACATATTTTAAAACAATATTGTAGGATAGTCTGACATAAATATAGAAAACAGCTAGACTAATCTGGCTATAGTCCTATATATCTCTAACAGAAATCACTGTTCTAAATGCTACTTACATACGGAGCAAGCAAGTGCTGGTGAGTGGATGTTCTTACTAGATCCAAGACAAGATACAAAATGCTCTTCTTTCTTTCTGAGATAACCCTAAATTAATAATACACAGCACTGCTGAGTCATGTCAAATTACATCAATCTTGACACCTCTGCTGAAGTTTCCCAGGCTCACACAACTCAAAATTTAACATATCTTTGTAACTTGCACCTGCCAGGAAGACACAGCAATAAAGGACACTTTACATGTAAAATCTAGTAATTATCTCTGTCTTAAAACAATAGAAAGAATTTCCTAGCCTAAACATCCTGTCTCTGAGTTTGAGATCAAACACAGTTGTAAAATCCTTTACTTAACAGCTTTCTTCGAGCAGGGTGCATTGTGGTTACATTTTTGAAGCTCAGTACACCATATAGTTTAATTATAACATATAGTTCTCTTTCCATTTGTAAAACAAGCCTGTGGATTATATTAATATTTACAATGGAATAGAATTATCTACAAAATGCTATCTGGCTGGGCTGGCAGCCCCTCATGTAATCATCTCTTACTGTATACAGACGTCCTCTACGTGGATATGTGTGCATGTAGTTCTTTTCCCCAAACTCCCCCAAATTTTATCTGAAGTAGCACAGATCTGACATATAATGCGCAGACTAAGAAGACCATAGTTGTAAGTGTTACACAGACTATGGAATGCACATACACTAGACAGATTCCTCACTGAGGTCCGTCAAGTGTAGCCATTGAGGAAAGCATGGGATCCATAGCCTAAAAAGTACAGTAGTATAAGTAATCTTACCATAATAGTAGATTTTCAAATAATCGCTGCTGCTGTAGTAGCCTTAGTTATATGGGTTACATCCTGCAAAGGAAAAATAAGCTGGACAACTTCCAAAGCTTTAGGGCACCTTCCACAAACATAAACTGTCTGGCAACTCAGCTGAGCTGACTAAAAGACAATTCTGAGCACCAAGCACTTCAGAGCTTTACTGCTACATACTCCTCTGAGGATTTTGACGATTGACGGTCGGCTTCTGCTGTTTCTTTATTGGGCAGATAAGTTCCCTTTGGGGAAAACAATCCATTCAATAATTTTTGTTTATTATTAATTCATTCTTTTTCAGGAAAGTTATTTTAAAGCTAGGAGTTTGTGTTTTAATGGACTGTCATGGGACTGTACTGTACATTTAAACAGGAGTGTTTTTTTTTCCTGTCAGTTAAGGTTACCAACCAGATCTTCTTAGTAATACCTCAGGTGCTTCCTCAATCTGCTGTGCATGTGGCTTGGGTGGAGGTGTTGAGTGTGCAGGGTCACAATCTGCAAAGTGTAATGGCCTGGATAGCTGCTGGATCAATGTTCAATGTATGCATGTCTTTGCATTGTGCTATCAATGCTTTCTCCCCAACAAACACAACCCACAGTAGTAACTACACAGCAACTTCCACAACAACCTCAGCATTATGGCAAGAAGTAGGTATACAACTCCCACAGAATAACATACATGTGACATAAGTACACCCCCACATGTCACCCAAGCAGTACTATCACTGCGTCTGTTGTAATTATCATCTCACAACACTTTCTAACACTGTCACATCAATACTCAGTAGACTGAGCACTTATTAGTTGGCCTACATGTAGGACTATGGTCTTTATGCAGTGTGGAGTATAAGAGGACAGAACACTCATAACTTAAGTGGAATGTACCCTGCAACTATAGTTAACCTCCATGTATCCTACCAAGGCAGTAGACCCTCACTCTCTGTCCATATATATATATATAAATATGTAAATATGTAAATGTGGCAGCATTGTTGCCAATTCAAACCTGCAACTTAAACAAATATATATCGTTGAACACTCTCATGGCTAATATGAAGTACCACAAAAGTACACCAGTAAAACATGAGTAAAATATAATTTCTCACTATCTTACTTTTCTGTGAGACCTCTTTGCTTGCCGTACTCAGTGTAGATAAGGCAAATTCCTGCTCCACAGTTTGCTCTGCATCAATTGTCTGTGACATGATGAGACCCATGGTAGTTGTGGGTGCTTTTCTTTTGCAGTTTCAAAGCTTCTAGTTTGGTCCTGATGCTAATGAGTCACATTTTAAGGAATGCTCTGGAATCACACATTTATTTAATTGTGCAATTAACAATGCCATGCTAAGAAGCTTGGTCAGCTTCATGAACATGCGTGGACACCTGAAAAGCATATTGGTCATGCATGGGTGGGTCAGTGACACTCACAGGGACAGCAGCTGTATAGCCAATAGAATCACCAAGTAGCAATAGTGTTAACAAAGTTAGACACCATGATGCTTGTACTCTCTTTCCTTGCCGGTGATCATACCCTAACACCATCATGCCATCCCATGTATTCTCACTCTGTGTAATGGCAGCATTGGCACTGGTCATGTTATCTTGCTGTTCAATGTTGCTTGACATGCTTTGACACCATCAACATTTATGACTGTAAGAGAACTACCATAGTCTACTGATTTGTAACCTGAGGAACGGCTTCCAAGGTCGCTGATGTTGATAGGGCTCCTAAGTGGTGCCCTAAGGAAAGTAAAACTTTCTTTTCTTGCTGCATAAGGAATACTAGTGCCTGACTGGGGAATCCCAGGAGAGTCCACATTATAAAGTGTATGTCTGACATAGTCTTGCCAGGTCAGTGTTTAATGCCATGGGCACACCTGGTCTGGTGAGTAATGCTGGCTCTACTACAATGACTTGTAGAGGTGCTATCCTGACCTTTGACTCAGAGGTCAGAACAACTGTGTCTGAGATATGTTGTAAAGGTGCAGGTATTGTCATTGCCTTCTTATTTGCTTTATAGCTATTTAATCTTAGAATCTAAACCAAAGGGTGAAAACGTCACACAAACCATGCAGTAAAAATTGCAAGAAAGATCCAGCAAAGCCAGTGTCCTCACTGTGTAATACCTTAAACCTCTTGTAAGCGAAGCCAATGGGATATATGCAGATTATCTGTTAATAACATGCAAGCATTTTACATATACAGCTTCTGAATGCCCGTGACTTTATACTTTTTAAGTCTTTGTGGATACAGTCAGGCCAATAAAGTAAACTCCAGTAACTGTATGTTTTGGTCCTTTTTTAATATGTGGATTGTTTGGCTATACTTTAGAAACATAGAGCTTAAAATCAAGTATGATAGCTATAAACATTAGGGTGCCTGCAAAATATCCCAAATAACATCCAAACCAAAGGGTAAAGCTCATACATACCTCTCAACTTAGAGCAAGAAATCTGAACAAAGCAACAAATAATGGGGGACAAGACCCAAAAATAGGGATACTTTTTAAATATTGCTCTTACAAACTTAGTTAATGGAATAACAGGTTTTACATTAGCATGAATTTTTTGAAGGATATGAAGTCTGCAACTCAAAAGTCTGCCATTTTTTTCTAACTTCGGCCCTTAATGATTTGCCAGTGATTTGTCAGAAAACCACAATTTTATGAGAAACAGACCAAGAATATTAAACAAAAATCTGGACATTCTGCAAAAACCTGGACAGCTGAGAAGTATGCATACAGACAAACCATTTGTCTCTGTGACCTTTTTACCCTTTGGTTTGAATGTTATTTAGGAATTTTGCTGGCGGTGATATCTTTGCAGCATAGATGCTAAGTTATATACATCTATACCTCATGAAGGAGGATTTTGTGCTCTGAGATTTAGGTTGAGTCATGCTGACATTTACTGTTGTGAATTTAATGATTTTTCTATTAGAATTATTTGAACTGTTATTAACGAAGAACAATTTTTATTTTAAAGGTGATTGTAACCTACAGTTAAGAGACACAGCAATGGGGGGATTCAAGCAGAAATATATTTATTTCTTCATTGGATGTTTGGAGATGCTTCCTAGGTGCCATTTGATTAGTTAGGAATGTTGACCAATAAAGATCACAACAGTTTTGTACTTGTTTGCATATGAATGAGTTTGAAATACAGTTCTCACATAAGCCTGAATGGTTTACAATTGAATTTCTGGGTGTTCAGGTGACATGAATGCTAGATGGAAGTTTACATGCAACAGTCTATAGCTAACCCTTCAACAAAAATACTTATTTGTGATCTGATATTTGCTATCCTTGACATGTGATTAATAACATTCACAAAGGTCAGTTTATCCGGGCCAGACAAATTTGTGACTTAGATATGGAATTCAACAGGGGAGCTAAAAACTTGGAATAAAGATTTATATTTAGGGAGTACCCCCCCCCCCAAATATAAAAGTACAACTTGTAAGGGAAGAAGAATCAGCTATGGATAGAGCAGATATGGTTCAATACAAAGTCAAAACCTAAGTCTGGTACACAGCTCAGATGTACCACTACTTTTGCTACCAACATGTTTAAAATTAAGGATATTATTAATAAAAATCAGTCCCTTTTGTTAAGTAACAGTTTTAGTAATATACTGTAGACTGTTTAAAAACAGTTTTCCTTGTCGACATTATAAATGTTGTACACATCTTGTCTAAATAGGTGTTGTCATGTCTAAAAATGCTACAAAATGCCATGATATATACCAGTTCATCAAATGTGACTTCGCACCCATATTTATGTGACATTGTGTACATGCAGTACATTTTATGTGGGACAGACAAGGCATGTTTAAGTAGAGTGTGTGTGACCATTTGAGTGACATTAGATGGAAACAAGAATAAAATTCCCTTTTTAACGCATACTAAATCACATTAGAGGGCTAAATTTATGTTTGTAGGCATTGAAAAGACCATCTTATATGTATTTTGGGTAACCATTTGAACTTTTGGGACCAGTTACAGCAACTCCCAAAATGGAGAGGCTAAATGACCAAAAGAATGGACTTGTATATGCCAAGTCCGAGATGCCATTTCTTGGAGTCTATGCAGGGTGATCTTGGAACTGGTATATATAAGTTCAGGGGTGGGGTGAGGAGGGCTTAACCCTCCACCCCACAAAAAGAGGCTTTATGGAGAAGAACGATTTTCAAGATTCTCTCCTCTCCTGTGTTTTCAGTCTTTTTTTTGGCTTGTCAACTCTCAGAATTTTGAGTGCTGACATTGCAATAGGAAGCTTATATTTTAGACGACAAAGAAAAGCAAAGAAACACATTGCATTATTGGGATCACTTTTGTACTATGGCCAAATAAAAAGTGTTGAATATATAGTATATTATTTTAGATATTTGCCCTTTGTTTATAGAATCTGTTTGTAGACATGGAACAGTATTGTTTTAAAATGTTTACATTCAAGTCATAATAGTTTTTATTCATTTTTATTCTTACTTTTTGCATTATGGCTCTGATATCATGTGATGAATCGTGTGATTACAAAGAGGCTATATCAGTGTGCTTGTAAACATTTTCTTTATTACACCAATGAGACTTGCTTAGTAAATAAAAAAATGGCTTGTGTTTTTTTTTTTTTTTTCAGATTAGCTGCTGAATAAATTTATTTGACACCCTTTGCATTTTTTTGTATATTGGCAATGCATAAGGTCAACCAGAGCTATGCATTTTTTGCATTGTGTTTTTAATTATTTAGGAACTAAGGTTTTTATGTTGCATGAACTGTCTGGGTCATGATGACCATCAACCCCCAATCCCCATAAACATGTGTATTAGATTTTTCACATACAGAGCACTATGTTGTGCATGCTGTGAGAATCAGGGGAGTGCAATCTAAAGAAGAGCTACAGCACAGGATTAAAATGAGGAGGCATTATACCTCTCAAATGTACAGACTTTTTGCAGAATGCCCAGATTTTTGCCTGATATTTTTTCTCTGTTTTTCAAAAAAAATTTGGTTTTCTGGCAAATTAGTGGCAACTCAGCAAAGACTGAAGTTAGAAAATAATGACAGATATTTGAGTTTCAGACTTCATAGCCTTCAGAAAAAAATCATGCTAATGCAAAACCTGTTATTCTATCAACTTTCTAAATTTGTAAGAGCAATATTTAAAAATTGTCCCTATTTTTGGACCTTTGTCCCACTTTTATTTATGGCTTTGTTCAGATTTCTTGCTCTAAGAGATTGAGAGGTATGAGGTATGGGAGGCATTTTTTAATGTGGAAGGTCGTGGCAACAAGCTACGATCTGCCTAATTCTATGGAGTCTAGAAAGATAGAAAATTAATGAATACCTGAAGACAACTCAGAAAAAGTTTACTTTTGTTATTCTCTGATAATAAAATGGTTGATCTGTTGTGCTTTTTTATTTGGTAGGGAAAGGAAGGTATATGAGCTAATCTTTCATGGATATTGAATAAATATAATGATATTTGAACACTGAAGTGATTACAAGAGAGTCTGCAGATTCTGTGCGGGCTGAATAAAGTGAATGATGTCTTCTTCTGACTTCTACATATCTATAAAAATCCTAGTTTATGTTAACTCTAAACTGTTGCTCATTAAAAAGTATTTTGATGTGGCCGGGTTAAGAATGAAGCCAGTGTGGGAGACAAAGTTGTATTTTAGACCACTTCTAATATCTTGTGTATGTTTTATTTTTTAAAACAGTAGTACAACCGGCAAACTGATTTGCCTAAAAACAGCATGTGTTTTTCTGTGTGTCTTTGTGCATGTGGAGACATTTTTCTGTATGTATGGCATTCCTAAAGGAAAACTTGAATACTTGATAATTAAGTAGTCGTAAGAATGCCAGCTTGCTCTTTGTAAAGTGTGTGCCCATTGGTACACACACACATACACACACACACACACACACACACACACACACACACACACACACACACACACACACACACACACACACACAGACACGCATGAAGCTGACAAGAGTATATGCAGTTTAAGAAAGCGGTCTGAAATGCAATTTTGTCTCACACATTGACTTCATTATCTTTTATTTGGAAAAGAGAGATACCTCTCAAGTACTCCTGGTTGCTAGGGATGGCCCTGATTTGGATCAGAATTCTGCTTCAACACTCCTGAACTTTATTTTCTTTTTTTGAGAAACAATGGTGCATTACAGTCAACAAATTGTTATTATTAGAGTTACAGGCTTCTTTTACTGCAGAAAATGCATTATTATTTCATGTCATTTTATTTTGTCAATTTTGTTAATGTTATCAACATTTAAGAAGTGTTCCTGGTTTGTGGTCTTTGTCCTTGATTGTTTTTAGCTTTGTCCCTGACTCTGGAAGCAAGAGGTTGAGAGCCGTAAAGAGAGAATACGCTAGTTTCATTATCTGTTCCTTGGAAGAGAGAAATGTTTACATTAGTACTACCCAGAATGATACGTGCTTTCAGACTGATTCATCAGCTAGGGAAATTTCTTGTTTATTTTTAATTTTATTGGATAACAACGTCCGATCAGGTGTTTCATGACTAGTTTCCTTATCAATTGTCACCTAACAGGACAGGGTAAAACAAAGTTGTTATGCTTGGGAAATTACCTCATTGGCTGGACACATGACTTGTGGCAAGACGAAAAAACACTGAGACAATAGCATTCCAGTTTCTAGAGCAGTACACAATAGGCACCAGACAAGATTGTGTGCATTCCAAGCATTCTTCCAGGCTGTGATGCAAGCCATAAGACCCGATGGTTTCATATCTGAAGGCAATGTTCTCCATAATAGCTTTGAAAAGTTAAATTGTATGCTCAGTCAATTAAGTTGCACTGGTTTTAGTTGGCGTTTGATCATTTATTAATTACATGTCATTCCAGTGAAGTAAAATAATTGCAGAATTCAAAGGAAGATTTTTGCCATTAGAAAATAACAGTGAGGGCCCCGTAGTGTCTGTCCTATCATGAGTGACATTGCTATAGTCATTGACATATCACTTATACATGCCTGCACTCAGGATAAACTTCTACATACCCAGCAAATGTTTTAGCCTCCCCATACTTAACCCTCACTGTGGCATTGATGTATTTTTTCAACCATTTTCAGCCTACTGTTAAAAAAAAAAAAAGAAAAGAAAAGAAAAAAAGAGCATTTCAAACATTCCTCTTGTAACTATATTTGATCTCATTATAGGCCCTTTTTGTAGTCCTTTCCTCCTTTATGTGGAAATGGAATACATGATGGCAAGTACCTCACTCGCTTTACTGACGCCTTAAAACTGTCAATGTGATACAGCTGTATACCCTCTCTTTTAAAGAGTATATACCACATTTTACAGTGTTTTTCATGTGCCTTTGTGCATCATCTAACCATTTCAACTTCCTGTTTCTCTGCTACCGCCATTCTTTCCATATTCTGCCACAGGCAAAACCAGTGAACTTGGATACAATCATCCAGGCAGAACCATGCATGTTTAACTATACATCTGCAGTACCACCTCCTTCAAAAATCATGGGCTTATGAACAGAATAAAACAGATCAGTATTGACATAGTTATCATACCTGGAGAAAGAAAAATATAGTCTTTTATGTTTGGAACCTAGGCCACAAGTCTGAATAAATCAGTGGTGACTGTCACGAAAAGAGATACAGATTAATCTCATCGTAATGTGAATTATGATGACATTCTGTTCCAAATAGTTGTTTTATTAGGGAATTTCCAAATATTTAAAATGTTAATGGCTATCACAAAGTAGCAGTCAATTTAGTGCAGCATTAGGAGAAAAGAGAATACACTCAAAACTGCTCATCAGTATGTAAGGTTAGAAATGAACTGGGTAGTTGAATAAAATAGCATTAGAGTCTACTGTAACTCACTGTACAGTAGTACTTGGTGATATGGAACTAGCTTGGTAGTTTTACAGCTAAATGCTGAAATAATGCATTCAGTCTTACAGCAATACAGACTGTAACAACATTATTCTGCTCCAAAACCTTCAAATCTTAATATGTGCATTGCTGTCACAAAAATTAAATTTATTTAAAAACAAATCTCAGAAAACTTCCACTTATAAGTGGAAATATATTGGATAGGTTTAGGTATCTTGAAAGCATACCATACCATGCACATAAGCAAGCCCACTCCACAAATGGGGAGCCACCACTTATCCTGGGAACTATCGCCCTATTAGCCTGACGAGCTTGGTCTGCAAGGCCATGGAACGTATCATCATGGAACTGGTAACCTCCAAACTCTGGATCCCACTCAGTTCGGGTTTGTGAAAGGCAGATCACCCCTCCAGCATGTCCTGTTTATTGTGGTGACAAGGTTTAGGTCCCTAGAGCATATAGCTCGGAGGGATTGGGATTTCTTTAGGTGTAGCATGTCCAACAGCTCTGAGTTTGACATAGCTTTATATGTTAGGCAGAGATCACATCGAAGTAGGTGATATGCTACAGAGTAAAGCTGGAGTTTTTTGAGATGGTCAGTGTAGGGCATCTGTTTGAGCCAGCAATCCTCTTTGTGTGGCACTTCTGTGGCCTTTCCAGCTGCAGCAGATGTCTTGTGAGGTACATTCCAAAAGGGGCGTTGTACTCTATAATGGGTCTAATGAATGTTGAGTAGAGGGGAACAATGACCTCTTTTTTCCTAGATGAGAACCCTTTTGCGATGAGGTGTGCCACGTAGAAGGATTTCCTGACTACTGTGGCAATGTGATTATCAAAGGAGAGACTACTGTCCACCTGGTTCCCAAGGTCTCATCACACATTCAGCATTAAGAAGACTGCTGCCAATGTGGTAGTTCATGGGCACAGAGTTTTTACCAAAGGGGATAACAATGCACTTTTTGGCATTGAGCTTGAGGCCATGGCTCTGACACCAGGCATCTGTCTCAGTGAGGCCTTTCTGTAGGATGTCCACATCATTTGGGGACTCAACTATGGCTCCTAGTTTGCAGTCATCTGTGAACTTCATTAGCAGAGGTCTTCTGTGTTAGCCTGTACTTCAGAGAAGTAGATACCAAACAGGAGAGGTCCCAGGACTGAACCCTGTGGTACTCTATTTGTCACTGATTTGAAGTCAGATTTGGAGTCTGCAACTTTTACAGTGTGGGTTCTGTCAGTGAGCCAGTTGGTAACCCATCTTGTGATGTAGGGATTTATACCTAGTTTAGTGAGTTTAGCTATAATTCCAGAATGGGGGGTGGTGTCAAAAGCCTTGGCGAGGTCAAGATAGGCTGTGTGAACCACCTTACCCTCATCTACGGCTTTGGTGACTGCCTCAAAGAAGTTGACCAGGTTCAGGAGGCATGATCTGCCTTTCACAAACCTGAACTGGGTGGGATCCAGAGTTTGGAGGTTACCAATGTCTTTGTTTATGAGTTCCATGATGATACATTCCATGGCCTTGCAGACCAGGCTCGTCAGGCTAATAGGGCGATAATTCCCGGGGTCAGTGGTGGCTCACCCTTTGTGGAGTGGGATAACTGTTGCTGTACACCATTCAGTGGGCACAAAGCCTGATGTGAGGCTATGACTGAACATGGTGCTTAGGTGGGGAGCCAGTTCGTTCTCAAGTTCATGTAAAATGCAGCCTGGGATGTTGTCCGGTCCCATGGATGCTGTGTTTTTGGCTTTAGAGTGCAGCTTTTACCTGTGTAGTTGTGATTACAGGGACTCTGCATTTTTCCTGTATAGATATGAGCCCTTTAAGGGGCGGGGGGGGGGGGGGTAAAGTTAGCACTGAACCTATCTGCCAGGATTTTGGCAATATCAGTTGGTTCTGTAATTTTCGTGCTGTTGTGCTGTAACTCAGAGCAGATCTGGGTGTTGCCATTGAGATTCTTGACATAGCTATATAATGCTTTGTGGCTTTCCTTAGAGTCAGTGGTGATTTTGTTTTTATAGCTAGCTTTGGAGGATCTTATAAGGGATCTCAGCGTCTTACTGAAGCTGACCAGGGAGCTCCTCCACTCATGGGATTTTATTCTCTTTTGCAACAATTTCTTCCTTCTGTTGTACAGTTTGTTTATGGCAGGGGACCACCAGATTGGCTTCCTTTTTTTTTTAGGATAGCGTTTTTGTTCTGTTTGGGATAGCATGATCCATGCACTCATTTAAGTGCTTATAGAGTGCATTTGTGTAGGATTCAGCAGTCGTAACTGTATTGTCCATCTGCATGGGTGTCATGAAGTTCACCACTTCTGTCTTAAGAAGCATGAAGTTGGCTTTGGAGAAATTTTTACCATGGTTTCCTTAATGGGGGGTGAGGGCGTGATGTGGATATCAAGGGTGATTAGCTTATGGTCGGATTGGACCATCGAGGAGTTGACTTTAGGTGTTGAACACTGGCCACTCATGTTGGTAATGACTAGGTCTAGGATATTGTTGCCCCTGGTGGGGGGTGTGGATAAGTTGATCCAGGGCATTGGAGTTTATGAATTCCAGAAAGCGTTGTGTGAAGGAGTTGGTACATGAGTAGTTTTCCCAGTTAATGGTGTGGTAGTTGAAATCACCCATTATTAGGGTGTTTGGTTGAACCCTAATATTTTCCAGTACATCAAGAAAAGAGGAGTGGGAATCTTGGGGCATGGTGGGGGATCTGTAGCAAGCTACAGTTTGGATTGCAGTTTTGCCCAGAGTTAGTTGCACTTGGATAACCTCAGATGCATTATGCTGAGCAACTAGCCTGGAGGTGTGGATATCCTTAATGAATATGGACACACCTCTGCCTTTGGTGTTCCGGTCCAGGTTACATGGCCGAAAAGTGTGGTATGAGTTATAGCCTGGTAGTGCAGGGGTGCTCTCTGGAGCCTTGAACCAGGTCTCAGTCACTGCCCAGTCCTGTCCCAGAGACTTCCCATACTCTGGAACAAGCTATCCATCTATGTCAAGCAAAGTTCCACATTAACACTCTTCAAGAAAAATCTTGATGAGTGGATGGGAAATAGGAAATATGCTGGGGATCACTTCTGTGGCTCTGCTCAACAGGGGCACAGGAAATTAACTTTCTTGGGTTGGCATAAGCCAGAGAACTTTGTTGGCTAGGCTTACTTAGGCCCTCGGGCCGATAGCCTAGTACCTACCTATGAACCTATGAACCTGTTGGCATACGAAATCTGGATAAAGGCAAAAATAACGGTGGGAGACAAAGGACCGAAAATTGGGACACATTTTAAATATTGAACTTGCAAACTTAGAATGTTGATAGAATAATTTGTTTTGCATTGGTATGCATTTTCTGAAGGATATAAAGTCTGAAACTCAAATGTTTGTCATTAGTCACTGACTTCAATCCTCAATGATTTTCCAGACAACTACAAGTTTTATGAGGAACAAACCAAAAGTATTAGGTAAAAATCTAGACATTCTTCCAAAATCTGGTCAGTTGAGAGCTATGCTTGAAAGCAACCTTGATACATGAAAAAAACATGCTGACTCACTGGCACAGTGGCAGGCAATTAACTGTACTGCTGGCAACCCAATATTGACTGATGACTTAGGAGCTACATAATTTGCCTGGGTTAATGGGGGAGTACTGAGTAGCTTATACAAATACCACTTTTCTTCTTTTTGGGGACAGTGTGAGCTTTTGCTGCAGTCAACTCAAACTCTGTTGAAGAACGGAGGGTGTGGCCCCCATGGTTAAAGGACATCATTACTTAGGTGGCAAACAAATGCTCAGCAGGCAAAAACATGGTGTAATGTCCACACAGTGACTGCATACTCAGGGCAGAAGGTAGTAATGCAACTATTTCCATATAGAAATTAAGTTAATTAAGTTCTTCCTGCAATAAATAAAAATTTCACCCAATTGTTATATGATGCTTCTTGCCTTCCAAATAGTGGCAACCTTACAAAGGGATGACTGATAAGGACATTTTCCCTATAGAGGGATGACCCACCTGCAGGTTGTTGTCACTCCACAGGGAAGAAAGCAATGGCCATTTCAAGAAGATGACATCTCAAGAATAATTCATTTTTCTTAAAACTGCTGGATGTAGAAAGTCTGCTCTAAAGAGTATAGAGGTAAAACCTTGACTGCAGCTCAGCTAACCCAGGATTAACTATCTAGACCCTAAAAGATTTGATTCGGAACAATGGGATTTAGTTGCCATTATTACGTCACCCATTGTTTGGTGGGGGTGGGGGAAGTCTGGTTGACGGCATTGCTGAAATCCAGTGGGAGGAAAGAGTCACACAGCAATCGATACATGAATTGGGAATGCAAAGCACAAACACACACACACACACACACACACACACACACACACACACACACACACACACACACACACACACTCGCACATGCACACACATGCACACACACGCACACAGTCACATACTTTGGGGACAATGAAGCAAGCTGTTGTTTTGGTTTGCAACCACATCCCCTCCCAGAGGCTAAGTGGGGTTCAGGTCAGAATCAGACAATATTCTGATAGCTGTCTACATGACAGTGACATTGTGGTCATATACATGGAGGGTAAGAGGGATGGATGGTCAGTAGCATCAGGTCAAATGGTCAACAGGTAGAAGGGCCAGGAAAGCAAGACACTTGATGTGGAAAAAAGTACTGATCTTTGTGCATGTAAATCCCACATAGCTAAAAAAAAGTCCGCGTGTGTGTGTGTGTATTTGATAAATTTAGATTTGCATAGCATATTTTGAAACCATGCTTATTCAAATGACTGTAAAATAGTTATTTTCTACTTTGACTTATATGTATGCCCAGTATTCTTTAGAATTATGTGCTGCATTCATACCTGTCAAACTGTTAGCAGAAGAAATCTGGACAAAGCCTAAAATAGTGGGGACAGATTTTAAATGATGGTCTTATTAACTTAGAAAGAACTAGGGAGCTAGGATAACAGGATTTGTGTCAGAATACATTTTATGAAGGATATGAAGCCAGAAACTCACTAATGTATGCCATTATTTAGTGCCATCAATCCTCAGTGATTTTCCCATAAAACCACAACTTTTATAAGGAACAGATCCAAATGAGGCAAAAATCTAGACAGTTTGTGAAAATCTGGACAGTTGAGAGGTATGTAGCAGCAGTTTTGAGAGGTTAGTGGTTTAGAAGCTGGAGCACTTTGGTCACTGTGAACAATTTATCATAATGTATACTCCCTGACTGCATGTACAAATTATGCAGCAACCCTGTGTTTGCCGCTAAACAGTGTAGAAGTTGGGACACTGAGCTCAGTGCAAATGGTCATGTAGTCGACAGTTTCTTAACAGAATTATAGTCATTATCCGTAGCCTCTTTCAGGGTAATTGTGGGTCTTCCTAACGTAATGCTTTATTTTACATGATGATCCATATCTCTATTTCTTTCTTTCTTTCTTTATTTTCTATTTGCAAACTAGTTAAGTACAGTGGTGCAAGAGAGCATTTTCAAGCATCACCTGGGCCATGAGGCTGCACATAACAAGAACAATCAGGCAAAGCAATACAGTTTACAACAATTATATACATTGATATTGTAACATGCCACACAATATGCCACAAGAGCAGTTTAGAACTGCGGCAAACCCTGGTTACCCATGTTAACTAGCTCAATGCCAGCCACAGTAATACCAAGTTGGTAAGGCTTAAAATAGCCCACAAGGGCGGGTAGCATAGTACTTACCAATGAACCTATAAATGGTTTATTAAAACTTGGCAGATAACTGTGCTAAACTAAAACAATGTGTTTCATACTACTGCTGAACTCAGGACCACAGCTCCAAACGGTCAGATTCTTGAAACAGCCAACAGGTGAACAAAGAAAGAAAGAAAGAAAGAGAAAAAATGTCAGATACCCGGACTTCAGTCTGATTCTTACTTGTGCCTTCTTTTCCATGTTGACACACTCTACTTCCGAATCTCTTATTGGCTAAAATGTGCATATCACAGCTTCAGCCTTTTTTATTCCTCACCAAACACCATAAATAGTAACTAATAAGCTCAAGTTAACCCATTGCACATGAGAACAAATGGAGCTAGTTGTGTTCTACTAAAAATGTAGTTTATTATGAGATAAGACTTTATCAGACTACAGACATCTAAAATAAAACTTCATTTATAAAGTTTGAGATCACATGACTAAGACAAGTCAATAAAAACAATAAAACAAACAAAAATGATTAAAATACACAGGCTTTATGTTTAAGAACTATTTCCTTTTCAAAACAAAGCAAATAATAAGTTATTAAATAAATTAACATGGTATTGGATTCATTTTAAATAACTTAACATTTGGAAGCTCTTTATTTTAGTACACTCACAATGCTGATGCTGTCATTTCTATCTACATAAATGACAGCAAAGACTCAGCTGCCAAACCAACTCTCTATATTCTAATTTAGTCTCCTAGTTGCTACCCCAATATTCAAAGGGACCTTTTCTATGAATTAAAATAGAGTTTTTTTAAAAAAATTCATGATATTGAGCATGCTTGGTGGGAGCACTTTTATCACCCTGTTTTCATATATTATAGTCATGCTTGCAGATCCTAGATCTATTTTCTCTTTCCATTATTTTTTGCAATGTAAAATGCATTGCAGGAAACACAGCAAGTGAGGTACACAACTCCTTTGTTATTGCATCAGCTTGCTCACTTCAATACCAATGAAGGTCCCTAAAAGCTACCTCTCCTTGCCTCTGCTCATTAATAAAATTGTATTGATTGCAAGGTCAACACTTGCATGTATAATTTTAAGCATAAAAGTATTGGAAGGACAAGAATAATTCTCTTCAAGTTTTTTACATTAAGACCCCTTTTAAAAACAGAGATGAAGTACCACTTTAGTCAGGAACAGTATCAAAGTATCAAAACATCACCCAACTGTGGGCAAACATTTTTTTGAAAATCTTATGACTGGTGTTGAAACTCAACCCATAAGCTTTTTCAAGAGTTCTACTGAATTACATTAACTGTACCAAATCCACCCAGCTTCAAATGAGCTGAAAATGAACCCTGCCATTAATAATATAAATTTAATTTCTTCAAGCAAAGTAGAGGAGTCAATTGTGTCTTTAAAATGGATATATCTAAATAGTTAATAACTGATCCAGTATTGTCTATTTTCATCTGAGTCAATCCTGGGTTGTCATATCCGACCTCAACACTGACTCTGATGCTTCTCGGTTCCAGGGCTGTGGATCCTCCCATACCCATAATTCCCTTCACTCCACCTTAGTACCTCAGATCTTGTTTGCTTCCTGAAAAATTTAGTCATGTTTATGAGGGCTTATCATTGCTATATCCTTTATGCAGTATCGCTTATATTAGCTCACTCTTCCCTCAACCAAGAGATTTCTTCTCTCCATTTTTTTTTGGCTGTATAGTTTGATTAGCATTTAAAATTTAGAGTTAAGGATAGGCAAATACTCAGTATGTTAGCTTTTTCTGTAGTATAGATGGAGTGTGTTTTTTTTCACTTTATAGTATCTTTATAGTGTTTTTATAGGATTTTAGTGCTTTATAGGGTTTAGGATAGGGTAATATTGTGATATTCTATTAGAGTGTGTGTTAGTTTGAGCTTTTTTCAGTGATAGTAGAAATTAAGGCAGACGGTTAAGGTTCTAAAAAGAGCATAGAATGTGGACACAAGCCTCCCCCCAATTCACATTTACTTTGCGTTTATGGTTTTGGCACTGCCAATCGTGACACCCAATATCAGTCTTGTGTTTCATTTAGTACTATGGGTCTCCAGACAAAGAGAGAAAAACTAATTGTTAAGGGGCTTCTCCCTCCACAGACAGGGTCTGCAATACCTTCTAATTCTTCCACAACTTCCTCCCCAGTCTACAAAGCAAAGAGGCCAACAGACCAACAGAAAGACAAGGAGAAAGACAAAGAAGAAGAGAAAGAGAAAGTGAGAGAGAAAGAAAAAGAGAATGAGAAGTTGAAAGAAAATGAAAAATTGGAGTCAGAAAGATTGAGGAAGTACTCCCCAGATCCGATGACATCCATGTCAGATCCTAAATCCCTTAATGGTCATAGCCAACAGTCTCCTGGATCTGTCCACCACCTTCTGAGTCCTGCTTCTCTCTGGACCCAGTGAGTCTGAGACTTCACTCACCCACCCATCCTCCAGAAGTGGAGGTATTTGAGACCACCTTCAGTGGCTACTTCTACTCAGTCAGAAGCCTGACCAAGCAAGATGTTGACAGGATGTTGAGGAAGTTCCTAAGAATACAGATCCAGCTTGGGGTTCTCTCAGTACCATCTTCTGGGAATGCGCTGAGTCATGGGCCAACTATCCCTCCTCTTCCTGGGTCTGACCTGTCCCAGAGCACCTTTGTCGGGACTGACAACTCCAATGACTTCCATTCCTCTTTCAACTCTAATATGATCAGATCCAGAAGAGACTCAGACAGGAAACTTTGGGGCCAGGCCTTGTGGTGATGGGCTGACACCGAAGTTGTCAGAGCCATCTTTTCCCCTCAGTGCCTTGGCACTTGATAGCTCAACAGCTAGATCTTTGGGCAAAGATGTTAATACTTTTAATCAGGAGTTAGGTGCTGCATCTGGGCCTGGGGTTTTCCAAATAGAGACTTTTCTTAACTTTTTTTTCAGTCTCCCTGGCTGTTACTTCATCCAATTTCATATCCTGTACCTTTAAACGTCTTCTACTTTCTTTTACTTCTGTCCATTTAGCATCTTTGTTATGTTCCACAGGATCTTCATAGAGACTTCTCCAAAATGTATCTCTTTCTTTTTTTGGTGGTATTTCAATTCCTTTTACATCGTTTCCCATTTCTCTATAAAACCTCTTTGGGTCATCAATAAATTGCTTATTTTGTACTTTTCCTTTATATTTATCTTTGTATCTTCTAATATTTCCACCTGTGCTGAAATTTTTAATTTGTTATTTGAGACAGCGCATGATAGATCCTGGTCTGTTCTAATATTGTGCATTGCTTTTATCACATCTATCTTTCTTACTATTTTTGTTGATCTATTCCCTCTTCTGACAGTGACACTTCTTGTCTTAATTGCCTTATGGCTTTCTCTGTTCGATATTTCCATAATGATATTTGATTTCTCCCCTTCCTTTCCCTCACTAGCCTGCGTTCCTGTGGTAGAACTTTTATCAGTTATTAATTTAGCTGCACAGCAATACATCCTGTTTACTTCTATTACATCAGATGGATCTCTATGGATAGTCCTAATTACTGTGTTCATTTGTTTTATCAGACTTCTGACGTTTGGGGTTTTATTGACCTTCTGCAGTCTGTTTCTTTCATAATATATCTATCTATGTCTATTAAATCAAGCAACTCTTCTCTTAGCTCATTTTCTTCCAAACTGAGGGCACATCCCTTGTTTTTCATTTCCTGCGGGTATTCTATAGAAAGTTCTTTAGCATCTTCCTGTGGCACATTCTCTTCAATTTCATCCTGTGCCATCCATTGCTCTGTCATATGGAAGCTAATTGGCCTATCACTCCTCAACATTGACTGCATCAGAGTTTCCACAGTTTCTTGTTCCTTCCCTTGCTATCTAGCTTCAAGTGAACATTTATACTGGTTTCCTGAGAAGGCTCCAAAGTATCTTCATATGGCACCTGACCAATTGCTTCCTGTTCCATTGGTTTTCCCTTAATTTGGATATCCATTGCTCTATCCTGTTGTGGTGCTTTCTGAATTAGATTTTCTACACTGAATCCTTACTTTGCAGGTACTCTATAACCTCAGTTTCTATTTCTTTAACTTCTCCATTACTAATCTCCTTTTCTGCTTTTCCCCTCTGTCTTCTTATTTGTGGTATTGCAAAGTTTTCCATGTCCGGATTCCTTTGCCTGTATTTCTCTTCAAATATCTTTGGTGCTGCTCTTTTTGTATTGGTTAGTTTTGTTTTCTCTTTGCATAAATATTACACCATATTAAATCTCTTTTTCTTTCCCATGTCCATATTTCTTCTTCAGATGTCTCCTAATCTTCCTGCTTCTCCTTACTTTGGGGACTTACTCCATCATGCTGTGATGTAACCTGTGTTAGACCTTCTACACCAAATCCTTCACTTCGCAGGCACTCCATAACTTCAACTTCTATTTTTTAAACTTCTACTTTACTAATCTTCTTGTCTACGTTCCATCTTTGTGATATTATTTTTTATTGTGAAATTTTCCATATCCGGATGCCTTTGCCTGTATTTCTCTTCAAGTATCTTTGGAGCTGCCTTCTTTATATTAATTAATTTGGCTTTCTCCTTTGCATACATATTGCACCATATCAAATCTCTCTTTCTTTCCCATGTCCATATTTCTTTTTTATACTTTTCTAATATCTCTGGGTTTTGTTGCTTATAATTATGCACTTCCTCAGATACTTCTTTTTCCAAACAGATCAAAGTTTCTTGATCTATACGCTGTTTTTCACAAATCTGTTGTATTAATGAACACAAATTTTAATTTAAAGCTTCTGACAGTTTTTCCCATGGAAGTATTTTTCTTTTCTCTAATTTCTCTCTTAATCATTTTGTATATCTTGTGTCTGGAAATTCTTGGATTTTTGCATAATAGTAACAATACATAATTTTGTTCTTATCCTCAGTATTCCACTTTATCATCTTTATGGTTGTTCTTTGGCCTATCAGTTTTTTGTGATTTTTTGTGGACTACTACTTCCTTCTACAACAGGGAGAGGTATCCTCCCCCTGGGCCTGGTCTAGCCCCATTGTAGGAATGTTTCCATATTTTGAGGATTCTACACCGTCATCTTTTCTAGTCCTGGCACCAGTGTGCCTGCCAGGATTGGGCACTTTTTTATCCTGGATCTTGTGCACCCAGCTCTCATTTTTCATTTTTAACCTACGTTGGTCCATGATATATGCTATATAAATACAGTCTATACATCAGTGCCGTCTTGGTGAGATTTTGTGAAAAACAGGGTCCACCTCACGAAGGTACTCACCATGGCTTGAGGATGACTCAGTTTCAGCAATAATACTCTCCTTTACCATTCGGGCTTACCTTCAGTGAGATCCTTGAACTGATGAATCAGAGAGGTGGATGGTCCACAGATAACCCTTCACCAGATAAGTCTGTGCTCCTGGAAGCCTTTAATTCCATCTTAGCATTGCTCTGGGTGGTACTACCTGTTAACCTGCTCATTGATCTCATGGCTCATTGGGCATGGAAGTACCCTGATAGGGTGGAACCCCCCCCCCCCCCAAAATGCCCAATAGGATTTTGGTGGCACCAAAAAAGAGAAAGGATTGAAGAAAATGCCCACTGGTGGATACAATGATAGTAGCAGCAGCCACTAGAAAGGAACTACCAGAGGAAAGTTCCTCAGTCCAACCCCTAATAGGGAGTCTAAGACGATGGACCATTTTGGGAACTGGAAGTATGCTACAGCCACTTTCACACTTAGAGCACTGAATTACCTAGGCCACATCACCAGATTTCAGAGATATTTTAACCAAGGAGTTTTCCAAGTCTCTCTTGGGTAACCTGCCAGCAGATGTTCAGAAGATTGTGGACTCTCAGCTTTCCACCCATCAGTCTACTTCCACTGTAGCCATGCATCTGCTTTCTAACAAAGCTCATGCATGGCTAGAGCAGCAGGAACTAGCATCACCATGCATCAGCATGCCTGGATGCATCTTTGTGATTTTGTTTTAAAACTTCTTTTATCAATGTCCCCTTTGATGGCTCCACTTTATTTGGGCCAAAAGTAAAAGACATGCTAACCAGGAGTAGGCAAGATGGTAAGACTATCTCTCTCTCTCTCTCTCTCTCGCTCAGCAGTGGAAATCCATTTCTCCACCCCTCAGAGAACCTACTATAAGAATAAGAGGGCTGGGAAGAAAATGTGGTTCTGTAAATCACAGAGCTCTTACCAAGACAGACCTGGTGATAGATCTTCTCATGACAGAGAAGGAGGAAAGTACAATGAACATCACCCTAGAGGCAGAGGTGTACTGCATAATCAGGGCTTTCATGGTTCTTTTATTGAAAAGCCTTTTCAGCACTCCCAAAGGGTTACTGACTGCTGCACTCTGGAGGGAGTTAGGAGGTGCTTGTCTCTGCACCCGCAAACCTGGCAAAACATAACAACAAAATGTGAGAGTGTTCAATCTCGCCGTTTGTTCTTACACCTGGGTTCGGAGCCGATCCTCGGCTCCGTGTCGGCCGCTTGGCAAAGCTCTGCATCGAGAAGAAGCTCGAGACCAACCTAACTCCCACAATCCCCCTCTGCCTTTACCTCAGATCTAGTTTGCCACTGCAACGTTCGCATCATTTTTGATGAGCTCGGACCACCTCAAAGCTAAGATTATTTTATCTTATATATTTTTGGATAAAAACTTCTCCTTTTCTCTTTTAAAGTTGACTGTGTGTGTGTGAGTAGTGTATCGAGGGTTTCTCGGTTTCGTATATAAATATTTATATACTTTTCTTAGAGTTACTTCCCTCGGGGCCTACCCCACCCTTTAACTTTATCTACAGGATTTGACTACAGGATTTGACTTTATCTTACAGGATTTGACATTTATTACTGGATTGGACATTTTGTACTGGCTAGTTCACTGTTTATTGGATTTGACTTTTGTAACATGTCTGAAAAAGCTAAATCAGGCTTCAAACGGTGCCAATGTGGACAGAAAATGTCTGTCACAGATAATCATAGTTCCTGCGTCTACTGTCTTGGCCCTCTCCATCTGCAGGAAGACTGCTCCATCTGCCATTCTTTCAGTGGAAGGGTCATGACAGATAGACGCAGGAAACTTATGGATAGGGGCCTTTTGAAGCCTGCATTCCAAGAGGCTCTGGATGCATCAGACCAGACATCTAAATCCTCGAAAGAATCGAAGACGTCGGAGCCCATGTCATCGGCTCCGAGCTCTTCATTTAAAGTTCGATCACCGGTTCCACAGACTTCGGGGCCGAGTGTTGAACTTTTGTCAGTTACCGAGCCTCGAGTCTTGGAACCGGTGACGGAGCTTCCTCCTCCTGTACTTTTGAGGTCGGCTCCGTCTTCGATTCCTTCGACGCGTTCTTCCAGGCCCCTCTCAGACACCGATGTAGACCGCGTGCTGCAGAAATTGATGGAGAATACGGCCTTGTCCAAGCTCATCTCTGTCTCCTCCCAGTTGGTGTCGAGACTCAAAGGCCTTCCCTTATCTCCACCTGTTCCTCCTCCGATGCCTATCCAGTCTTCGGAGCCGGGAGAGGCTGATCTGTTGATTGTGGAGCCCTCGGTGCTGGAACCGTCCTTTTCTCGGTCGGCACCGTTCACCTCGACTCCGTCGGACCCAGTACCGGAGTCTCAGAGCCGAAGATCCATCCTTGGATCCGGGACTGAGAGTCGGACAGATGTTTCAGTTCCGACTCTCCCTTTCGGAGCCTCGGCTCGGATCGACTCGGCTCCGTCCTCGGGGTCGATGTCATCGGTGCCAGTCTCGGGGATTCCTCCGATTTCTTCGGAACCTGGGGATACCTCGACTTGGGACCCAGGGGCCTTCGACCTCATGAGGAAAATGTCCACTCAGACAACCACTTCAGCAGAAACAGCTTCTCCTTCCCATAAAGGTCTGTTATCCTCCTCTGCACCCTCGGCTACATCTAAGCGTCGAGCACCAGTGTCTCAGCCACCCCTAGAGGGTGCCCCCTCTTCCTCGGAGGCTTCATCGGATGCCCCCCCCGAAGAAGTTCCAAGGAAAAGATTGTGTAAGAGGAGACACTTGGATTCTCCACAAGAATCCTTGACATCGGACACTGACTTGGATGAGTCAGAAGGGTCCCCAAAATCACCCTCAGAGGATGTCTCCTTTTCTGACATCCTGGAGATCCTAAAACAGAGAGGTGATTGGCAATCCCTACCCCCTTCTGTGGATGAGTCAGTCTTGCTGAAGGCATTCGGTGCTCGCCCTTCCTCCTCCTGGGTCACTCCGCCCTTCGATGAATTGATGGAATTGATTGCTCGGAGGGCATGGGAGACACCTGACATGGTGGAGCCAGTCCCTAGAAAGCCTAATAAATATATTACTGCCCCCCAAGACAAGGCTTATCTAACAAAGGGAGTTCCAGTGGACGCTATGGTGGTGGCAGCGGCCACGAAAAAGGAGATGTCTGAATCTTCCTCATCTGTCCATCCGCCTAACAGAGATTCTAGGACTATGGGCAGGTATGGGAAGCGCATTTTTAGTTCAGCGGCTTTTTCCATGCGATCCCTGAACTATTTGACCCATTTCACACGTTTACAGAGGGATCTAATCAAAGAGTTGGGAGATACCCTCCAGGGTACTACAGATGCTGCTGTCTCGGAGAAAGTTACAGCACATCTCAATACCCTTACATCTATTGCAAACTCGTCCATGAGGCTGATCTCATACGCAGCCGAAGGGTCGAGTAGGGCAGTGGCTTCAGCGATTGCTCTTCGTAGGCAATCCTGGATGCGCTTATGTTCCTTTGCGGAAGCCTTCAAGTCTTCCTTTACTAACGCCCCATTTGATGGTGCCACTCTCTTTGGCCCCAAAGTAAAGGAGACCCTTACCCTGTGTGAGCAAGAGGGAAAGACTCTGTCTGCTGTCGGAGTCCGTTTTTCCACTCCATCCAGACCGTACCCCAAAGGGCAACGTGGTGGAAAAATGTGGTTTCAAAAACCCCAAGGCTCTTTCCCAGGCACACAGGGTGATGCCCCCTCTAGAGGCAGAGGAGGGGGCGGAGGTGGAAGACGTCGCCCTGGCGGCAGAGGGGGTCCGCATAACCAAGGTGACAGGGATACACTCCCCGGGAAACCTTTCCAGCACTCCTGAGAGGAGGCCCGACTGTCCTGCTACGGAGGCAGTCGGGGGTCGCTTAGCTTTATACCCTCAGGCCTGGCAAAGTCTTACATCAGACAATTGGGTAAAAAGCATTGTTACCAGAGGTTACAGAATTCCCTTCCTATTGCCCCCAATTTCGCAGAAAAGACTCCCAGATGTTCCACCCCATCTGCGAGGCCCTGCAGCTATAGAAATTTCAAAGCTGCTAGAGAAAAGAGTCATCCAACTAGTCCCAGTGGACCAAAGAGGATTCGGAACTTACTCAAGGTTCTTTTTAGTTCCAAAAAAGACAGGGGACTGGAGGCCAATTCTGGACCTAAGCAAACTCAATACCTTCATCAAGAAAGAAAAGTTCCGGATGGTCACGCTTCAATCGATCCTTCCATTCTTACAGAAGGACGACTGGATGTGCTCAATAGATCTAAAGGACGCATACTACCACATCAAAATGGCCAGGGCGTCCAGGGATCACTTGCGCTTCTGGCTGGGAGCCAGTCACTTTCAGTTTCGAGCCCTGCCCTTTGGTCTGACCTCAGCCCCCAGGGTTTTCACCAAATGCATGGCAGTGGTAGCGTCTCACTTGAGACACCTGGGATTCCAGGTGTTTCCGTATCTGGACGACTGGCTCCTTTCTGCCACCACTGAGCGTCAACTGATTCAGGCCAGGGATTACACACTACAACTCTGTGTTCATCTCGGAATTTCCGTAAATTTCGAAAAATCTTTACTACAGCCATCACAGCATATCTCATTCATAGGAGCAGAATTGGATACGCGTTGCTTAATCATAAGGCTTCCTCCAGAAAGGATAGCCTCCCTACAAAACCATATATCTCTTATCCTATTATCCAAGAAATCCCCAGCAAAACTGGTTCTGAAGGTTTTGGGTCTCATGGCAGCTTCTCTCATTGCGATACCCTTGGGAAGACTGCACATGAGAGTTCTTCAATGGCTACTGTTTGCACAATGGTCATTCCAACAGTTACCCCGATGCATGAAATTCACATCACAAACACATGCAAATTGCACCTGGCTTGGTGGCTTCAGACTTGCAATCTTTCCAGCGGAAGGCCATTTGTGCTACCCACGCCGACAGCTACGGTGACCACGGACGCTTCCCTGATAGGGTGGGGGGGCATCTTTCAGGGACAGACAGTCCAAGGCGAATGGTCCAATTTGGAGTACAATCTGCACATCAATGTTCTAGAGTTGAGGGCAGTGTTTCTAGCGTTGCAACACTTTTCTCCCCTTCTTCCTCTAGGGACCATTGCAGTTCAGTCGGACAACATGTCCGTAGTCTGGTACATAAACAAACAAGGGGGAACCAAGTCTTATCAACTATGCAGAGAGGCTATGAGAATCTAGCAATGGGCGGAGTCCACGGGTCGCTTTCTGATAGCAACGCACATCCCGGGGTTATCCAACGTCATAGCGGACAGGTTGAGCAGAGCCATCCTGTTACCTCACGAGTGGTCCCTCAAACAATCAATTGCGAAGGAAATGTTTCGTAAGTGGGGCCAGCCTTCTTGCGATCTATTTGCGTCTCCAATTAACGCCAAATGCAGAAGCTATTTTGCCCTATTACCCCCTCCAGGGGAAGTCCCCAGGGATGCTTTGGTTCACGATTGGCCCCCGGGTCTCCTGTATGCTTTTCCTCCTGTACCCCTGATTGCAAAATTTCTACAGAAAGCCAACAACCTGCAAAGGACAATTATCCTCATTGCCCCATTCTGGCCTCGTCAAATCTGGTTTCCCTTTCTTCTGGCACACCGAATTCGGGAACCCTGGATCCTGGACCCAGAGCCTGCTGACCCACTCGTCAGGGGCTCCCCACCCGTCGCTACTCTCCCTCAGACTAGCAGCTTGGCTGCTCCGCTTCCCTTCTTAGCCAGGTCTGATCTTCTTTCCCCTGCAGTTCAAAATATCCTGGTGGCTTCTCATAAAGCTTCCACTACAAAGATTTACACTAGTAAATGGAAGCGTTTTGTGCACTGGGCAACTACACAACAATTGGACCCCGTAATAGCTCCTCTAAATAGGGTCTTGGAGTTTTTAACCGAACTGTTCCACCAAGGAGCTTCTCCTGCCACTTTGAGAGTGCAATTGGCTGCCATTTCAAACTTTCATGTGGGAGAAAGTGGGGCTCCTATTATGGCTCACAGACTTTGCAAGGCCTTTCTAAAAGGATCTTTCCATATTAGACCACCAGTTAGAAGTCCTACATCACCTTGGAACTTGAACCTTCTTTTATCACAGCTGATGCTACCACCTTTTGAACCAGCCTCTTCCTGTCCTTTGAAATTTTTGTCATGGAAGACCCTCTTTTTGGTGGCTATCACATCGGCCAGACGGGTATCGGAGCTTCAAGCTCTTTCTGTTAATCACCCTTATTTGATCTTTCACCCTGATAGAGTATCTCTTCGCACTAATCCATCCTTTCTTCCCAAGGTTTGCTCCATTAATAATATTAATCAGTCCATTGAGCTCCCCACCTTTTTCAAAAACCACTCCAATAAGTTGGAATATATGTTACACAAGTTAGATGTTCATAGACAACTCAGATTTTACTTGGATAGAACAAAGGATCACAGAAAACCAGACCAGCTCTTTATAGCCTTTGCAGACAGCAAGAAGGGTATGGCAGTTACGAAACGAACCCTTTCCAAATGGCTTTCCGATTGTATTATTTTTGTTTATACTGCCTCGGAGCAAACTTTACCTGGCAAGCCCAAAGGGCACTCTACAAGATCAGTATCTACATCCCTGGCTCATGCAGCCCGCCTACCGTTAGACACTATTTGTGCGGCTGCCACTTGGTCTAAACCACATACATTCATTACTCATTACAAAGTAGACAGGATTTCTAGGGACAGGGCAACCTTTGGTTCCACTGTGCTCAGGAACGTTCTCCCGTGAGTTCCTCAGGAACATGGAGCTAGGGACGCTACCTAGGTGTAAGAACAAACGGCGAGATTGAACACTCTCACATATAGAAGTTATGTCCTTACCATAACGTTCCATGTGGAGTGTTCATCTCGCCTTTGTTCTTACATTCCCACTCTCCCACCCTCAGGAAGAACATCCAGTTTAGGTGTCTGGTTTGGTTCTCCTGCTTCTGCCTTAAGCAGTTGTTGTGGATATATTTTTCAGCTATGTTTTTTCTTGTTTGGCATGAATGTGTTATATTCACTTCTGTTGACTTCTGGTTTGCTTGCAAACTAGATCTGAGGTAAAGGCAGAGGGGGATTGTGGGAGTTAGGTTGGTCTTGAGCTTCTTCTCGATGCAGAGCTTTGCCAAGCGGCCGACACGGAGCCGAGGATCGGCTCCGAACCCAGGTGTAAGAACAAAGGTGAGATGAACACTCCACATGGAACGTTATGGTAAGGACATAACTTCTATTTATTGGGTACTAAACATAATTTCCAGAGGCTATTCCATACCATTTTCCTTTCCTCTTATGAAGAAGAAAAAAAGTTCATGATGTTCACCCAGTCAATGGAAACTCACAGCAGCAGAAGTTTCCAAGCTGCTAGAAAAAGGTCATCCAACCAGTCCCTGAAGAGCAGTTAGAATTCAGAGTCTACTTGAGGTTCTCTTTAGTACCCAAGAAAATTGGGGATCTCAGACCCATGTTGGACATGAGTCAGTTAAACCAATATGCGAAACAGACAAAATTCCAGATGGTTGCAATTCAGTCCATTTTGCCTCTTCTGAGGAAGGATGATTGGATGTGCTCCATAGATCTCAAGGATACATACTATCATGTAAAGACAGAGAAGTGTTCATGGAGATTCCTGTGTTTCTGGTTGGGGGCCAATCATTATCAATTTGGAGCCCTACCTTTCAGTCTCACCAGAGTCCCCAGGGTGTATACCAAGATGATGGCAGTGGTGGCAGTGCTTCTTTGCCTGCTGGGAATACATGTCTTCCCGTACATTGGTGATTGGCTCTTAACTGCAACCTCCAACAATTGGTTATCGGGCCATTGGGACTTTCTGCTCCATGTGAATTTATCAGATGTCACTTGGATTCACAATTATAGATTGCCAACCTTCCTCACTCCAGGATTCTCTCTATGTCCCTCACATCCACCCAAGTGCTCCATCACCCTTCTCCAGCTAGACTGATTTTTCACCTCTTAGGTTTAATGGCTTCTCCAATCCTTATGGTTTTACTAGCCAGATTTTACATGAGACTGGACTGTAGTGGTGTAATGGGCTCAAAAACATTCATCCACTACATACAAGAATTCATCTCACTCAAATCTGCAGACAACACATCTCCTTGTGGATAAAACTCCCTGCAGTAACAGAAGGGCTTCCATTCCAGATGGATCTACCTATGGCTGTAGTAACCATGGGTGCATTCCTTCTATGGTGGAGGGGCATTTAGAGGAGAAGACAGTCCAAGGTACTTGGTTGCACACAGAGGTCAATCTTCGCATCAATATCTTGGAGATGAGGGCAGTCCTCCTCATGTTGCAGCTTCCATGATGTCCTCCCCAAGGGTGTGATTTCTGTACTATCAGACAACATGTCAGTAGTCTTGTACATCAACAAACAGGGGGACATGCTCTTATCCTCTAGGTTGAAAGGCCATGGGAGTTTGGCAAAGGGTGATGTCTTCTCATCACTTTCTGATAGCAATGAATATCCTGGAGACCTCCTATGTACTAGTGGACAAACTGAGCAGAACTATCTTAATGTCTCATGTGTGGTCCCTCAATCCAACAGTAACAACTATGATTTTTCATCACTGGGGCCAACCTTGCTGTGATCTCTTTGCATCCTACTTGTAGATCAGAGTGTATGTGCTGTATCTTTAAGAAGCATATCAAGCCTGCACATATAAATACCAGGCAAGTGCTATTCCGAGTGCCATTTAGAGAGTGCAGCTAAAGAGTGAGCATGTACGATTGCAGTAGTTAGTTTTTATGTAGGTTACTTAAGTTAAACTCAGTAAACTTCTATCATGGTGTGTGTATATAATAAAGCTGCTTGAACAGAACCCACAAACACTCTTCTATTGTGTCCAAAGTAGGAGAGCGACATGATGTCAGAACTGGGATTCCAGAGAATGATATTCAGAGCCATGAGGTGTAGAGATGGCAGTAAAGGTAAACTAAGAGACATGAGCTTGAAAAAGAGCCAGAAAAGAATCAAAGGTAATGAGAATTTGCACAAACTGCTTATTTTATAAAAAAGATAAAAAGGAGCATTACAAGGGCACAAACCACATTATTAAACAAGTGGGAGGCACAAAAGGTTTATTAACTAAGCAAAATGTTTAAGATTAAGATATTTGATGAAATGATTATCAGAAAAGCAAAATAAGTATGTTTAAAGCAAAACAAGTCTGTTTAAAGCAAAACGGGCATGTTTAGAGTAAATCAAGCACAAGAAAAGTACAAGGGGCATGAAAAGAGATTAAATGAGCAAAACGAATATAATAAACACAAAAAGGGCACATTAAGCATAAATAATGCAAGGCAACTCCATGTTTTTGGCAAAGTGCTGTGTTTTGGCATAACTACGACTTCGTATTGTATCAAGGGCATAACTAGAGTTATTTGAAGTATCTCAAAGTGTGTAAAAGTGCCTACAGTTTGTGCTTATTACTGTGCACATATCCTGAAGAGTTTATTTGTGTGCAAAGTGCAACTATTTTATGAAGTACAGTCAAAGTATAGCCATTTTGAAAAGTTTCTTGTGCTGGATGTGTCTATTCACAAAGTGCCGCCATTACAGAGTGTTTCTTTCACTGTAAAGAATTGCCTAGCAAGGTACCGCCATTTTGGGGAAATTTCAGTATGCTGTGTACAGTTTATTTGCAAAGTGCAATTACTTCAAAATATTACTGACTCTGAGCTTCTCTTGCTCAGTTCATTTGCATCGTGCATTTATTTGAAATGTTTCTTAAACTGATAAGAAGTGATTTCTTGCAGTGCAGTAATTTCAAGAGTATTACAGTGCTCGAGAGACTTATTTCGCAAAGTTCAGTTATACAGAGGCTTGTTGTGCTATTGGGCAAAATTACAAATGCTGGCATAAATTTCTGGCATATGTGTATGTGTTCATGCTTATTTGCAAAACCCTTCACTGGTATGTCTTAATATGGCAGATGGATTTTGAGAGCCCATACCACTTGTATTTGATCAGAATATTGCAGAGAATTGAAGAATATTTGAGCAAGAGTACAATGTTTTTATACAAGCAGCTTATTCAGACAAATATGCACGCACCAGGGCATTCAATTTGCTAAACACAGCTAGGTCAGAGGCCATTGAAAGAGACCATTCATTTGTGTATGCACCAGCGGTATATGAGAGAGAAGGTGAAAATCATCATATTGCTGTACAGACTGAATCAAGGGAAGACCCCAAGTGTTGGAAGCGCAAATTCAGAGAAATGTGTTACCCCCAGACACATATTACATTAGAAAAGCATTTATTTTACATGAGCGATCAGAAACCAGAGGAAGTTTTTGCAGCTTATATAACTGACCTGAGAAACAATGCCAAAATGTGTTGGTTTGTTGACTTAAAAGATGAGTTAATAAAAGACAGGCTCATGTGTGGTATTAATAGTGGTGCAGTGAGAAAGATTTTCCTTTGTGATAGTGATTTAATGTTGAATAAAGCTACTGAGATTTGTCATATCCATGAGGTTACAGAAAAATACACAAGTATGCTTGCAAGTGACAAGAGCATGGTTTCAGTAGGCTCCAGAGCAAATGTAGATAGCATGCAACACGTAGCAAGCAGAAGTAGGCCTAAGCACATGGCAGCCACAACCCCTGCTGATTCGCCAGGGAAACCACATAGTTTTCCATCAAGTTCTAAGACCAGTACAAACATGAGTTAGCAAAACCCAAGTCCACCTTTATTGTTAACTGTCACAACTGTGGTGCCAGTCATGAGTCTAAAAGAGAGAAATGCTTAGCATTTGGTCAGCAGTGTCACAAGTGTACAAAATGGAAACATTTTCAAAAAGTTTTGCAAATCAAATAAACCCCACACAGTTCTAAAGAAGGGTCACACAAAAAAGCAAATTGATCAAGTAGAGTTGCAGCAGTCTACTTTTTATGTAGAGGGTGTATCAGTGATTGGTGAAAGAGCTGATGCAGTGAATTTATTGGCAAAGCGCAAAGTGTTTTGTACTGTCCGGATAAATGGTAAATCCATAGAGCTTAAAGCAGACACTGGTTCAAAGTGTAATGTTATATCAGCAGATGCATTTGCTAAAGTAAGAGCTAATGAACAACTCAATGTGGCCAGTAATGCGAAACTTGTTGTTTATAGAGGTGAAGAAATTCAAACCGAAGGCTCAGTAGTGCTTTCATGTTATTTGGCTAGGAACTGTTACAGCTTGTTATTCTATGTAGTCCAAAGACCTGTGCAGTAATTATTTGGTCTCAAAGACAGTCTGATAATAAATCTGCTTTCTTTTACCAAAGAAGTTCCTCACATAAGTGCATATCCTAGTTCCTATTTTTCTGAAGCCATTTTCTCAAAGTATACTGATGTTTTCGATGATAAGTTGGGCAAACTTCCAGTTGTGTATTCCATGAAGTTAGACCCAGAGGTCACTCCAGTAGTTAGACCATCAAGAAGAGTTCTGATAGCTATGCAGAATAAAGTCAAGGCTCAGTTGGATAAAATGGTACAGCAATGTGTAATTTGTCCAGTTACAGAACCAACTGAATGGATGTTGTCTATGGTAGCAGCTCACAAAAAAAGGCTCAGATGAAATAAGAATATGTATTGACCCAAGAGATCTGAACAAAACATTAAGAGACTGCATCATCCAATGTGTACAGTCAAAGAGGTTGCAGCTCTAATACTGAATGCCACTGTTTTTTCTGTCTTGGATGCAAAAAGTTAATTTTGGCAAGTGATGCTTGATCGCAAATCCTCATTACTAACCACTTTTGGTACCCTGTTTGGCAGATACAGATCCCTAAGGATGCCATTTGAAATAAATTCTGCAAGTGAAGTCTTCCAGTATGCAATGGAGCAAATTTGTTTGGGTTGTCCTTGTGCCATAATAGTAGATGATTTATCGGTTGGAGGCAGTGGTGAAACAGAGCGGTTTACCTTCAAAATGTCGAATGCCATAATGTCCAATGCTCATTTGGTTGAAAAATAAAACTAAACCCAAAACATTGAATGATCAAAATGTCTAAAATCATTTAATTGAAAAAGCTATGCCCCCCACTCCCCCTCCCTAAATATACCAACTCCAATATTGCACTACAGTGCAGAAATGGGCAAATTCGATAATTTCAATATTGTGAGTTTAGACTAATTTTATTTCAACATTTTGATCATTCAGTATAGTGCATTCAACCATTTAGCAATTCATTTTCAACCATTTAGCATTCAACATTTTGAAGGTAAACCAAGCAGAGCATGACAGAAACCTAAAGAGAGTTCTAGACAGAGCACATGAAGTAAACCTGAAGCTCAATCATCTGAAGTGCAAATTCAGACTACCAGTTACATATGTAGGTCATTTATTTATCAATACTGGCTTGAGACCAGACCTGACCAAGCAAGCAGCTATTCTTGAGATGTCAGCACCAGATAATATTCAAGCCCTACAGCATTTCCTAGGCATGGTCAACTATTTAGGCAAGTTGAGCTGACAATGCTTTTAAGGGAGCTGATGCACAAAAATGTTACATGGCCATGGTTAGAACAGAACCAGAAGGCATTTGAAGACCTTAAGCAGAAAATTGCCACCCCACCTACATTAAGATACTATGATGTAAATAAGCCAGTCACTCTTTCTTGTCATGCTTCCAAATTTGGTCTTGGTACAGTTATTCTTCAAAAGGGCAGACCAGTAGCCTATGCATCTAGAACACTTACCCAAACTGAAATGCAATATGCTCAAATTGAGAAAGAACTTTTGCAATAGTATTTGCATGTTCGAAGTTTCATGATTATATCTATGGTCGAGCTATTCAGATTGAAATTGACCATCAACCTCTAGTTACTATTCTAAAGAAGCCTATGCATTCAGCTCCAGTGAGATTACAAAGAATGATGCTCAAATTGCAAAAGTACAACTTCAAAATGGTCTATATGAAAGGCAAACTACTTTATCTGGCTGATACCTTATCCAGATCACCCAGAAATATGACGGAACAGCTTGACGCAGAGAATATTGAGTTTGACGTGATGGCAGTGCATAATTTCTAAACCACTAGACTTGATGAGCTGAGAGATCATAGAAATACTGATCGAATTTTGCAAAAGGTTAGTCACTACATTAATGTTAGATGGCCGTCAAAGCAATCTAATGTACCACCCGAAGTGCAAACCCATTTTCCTTACAGAGATGAAATGTTGATGGAAGATGGCATTATTTTCAAAGGTCCTAACATTGTTGTTCCTGGTTTCTTACAACAAGAATATATCCAGATTTTGCATCATGGTCACCCAGGTTCCACATCCACTAAGAGAAGAGTGAGAGAACTAGTATTTTGGCCTTCATTACTGAAAGACATTGATAAAGTACTTTCTTCTTGTTCAGTATGCAGTAGTACTAGATCACATTTACAAAGCGAACCACTTCAGCTACGCCAAGTTCCTGAACTACCTTGTTCAACAGTAGCCACTGATATCTTTAAGTAGGACAATAAACACTACTTAGTATTGGTAGACTCTTATTCGATTTGGTTTGGGATTGACTTACTACCTCATTTAACATCGACTACTGTTACTACTAAGTTGAAACATCATTTCTCAGTCAATGGTAGTCCACGCAAAGTTGTTTCTGACAATGGTACGCAATTTACTAGTTAGTTATTTCAGAAATTTGCAAGTGAATGAGACTTTGAACATGTTACTAGCATTCCTGAATATCCGCAGTCAAATGGGCTAGCTGAACGTGCAGTACAGGGTGCAAAGCACTTACTTGAAAGGTCAAAGCTTGACAATACCAATGTCTTTTTGAATTTACTTAATCTCAGAAACATACCCAGTGATGATATACTTGACTCACCTGCTCAAAGGCTTCTATCCAGGCAAACCAGAATGACACTACCTATTAGTTCCAGTTTATTGAGGCCTAAATCTAAGAACAACAGAACCGATAAGGTTCAATTATTCAAGAAGCATTCTATCCAGAAGTCCAGTTATGATAAATTGAGCAGATTTTTTCATCCATTGAGTGATGTAGAGACAGTGAGGATAGAAACGGTGAAAAGTTTCGACCAGATATTCAAGTTACAGGTATATGTACCAAGCTGAGATCCTACCTTGCAGAATCTGAGGGTGTGGAGCACAGGAGAAATTGCAGACATCTTCTTCCTCTACCGGAATCATCATCGCAGAATTGTTCCTGTGATACAGACTCTAAATCTCAGAGCAAACCAAACATTGTTCCTATCATAGAGTGCGTTTCAGCCTCTACTTCCATTCCTGAGGATGTTCCAAATACTTCCTCCTCTTCTTCTTCTTCTTTCGGCTGCTCCTGTTAGGGATCGCCACAGCAGATCAACTGTTTCTATTTCTTCCTGTCCTCTGCATCTTGCTCTGTCAAACCAACCACCTGCATGTCCTCTCTCACCAAATCCATAAACCTTGTCTTAGGCCTTCCTCTTTTCCTGTTACCTGGCAGCTTCATCCTTAGCATCTTTTTTCCAATATACTCTGCATCCCTCCTCAGCACATGTCCAAACCAACGTAATCTTGCCTCTCTGGCTTTGTCTCCAAACTTTCCAACCTGGGATGACCTTCTAATATACTTATTCCTAATCCTGTCCATCCTCATCACACCCAGTGCAAATCTTAACATCTTCAACTCTGCCTCATCAAGCTCTGACTCCTGCCTTTTTGTCAATGCCACTGTCTCCAACCCATATAACATAGCTGGTCTCACTACCCTCTTGTAGACCTTTCCTTTCACTCTTACTGGTACTTGTCTGTCACAAATCACTCCTGACACTCTTCTCTACCCACTCCATCCTGCCTGTACTCTCTTCTTCACCTCTCTTCCACACTCACTATTACTCTGAACTGTTGATCCCAAGTACTTAAACTCATCCACCTTCGCCACCTCTACTCCCTGCATCCTCACCATCCCTCTATCCTCCCTCTCATTTACACACATATAGTCTGTCTTAGTCCTGCTGACCTTCATTCCTCTTCTCTCTAGAGCATATCTCCACCTCTCCAGGGTCTCCTCCACGTATGTTCCAAATACGTCCAAGGTTGAATATTCTGTAGAGACAGCACCAGTTGCTAAACCTAATTCCCAGTTTTATGTCACACGATATGGTCGAATTTCCAGGCCCAGTGTGAAATACACAGCAACATGGACATAATTGTATATATGTACCTAGTCTTGTATAATTGCATGACAAAGAACTACTTGTATTATCTGCATGCCAATTAGAGTCATAACATTGCATGATCTATTTTTTTCAAAGAGGGAGGATGTAGAGCAGTGTGTATGTGCTTTATCTTTAGGAAGCATATCAAAGACTGAACGTGCACATATAAATACTAGGCATGTGCTATTTCCAGTGCCAGAGAGTGAGCATGTATGATTGCAGTAGTTAGTATGTATATAAGTTACTTAAGTTTAAGTCAGTAAACCTCCATTGTGATGTGTTTGTATATAATAAAGCTGCTTGAACAGAACCCATGAAGACTCTTCTACTGTGTCCAAAGTAGGAGAGCAACACTACCTGAACAACAAATGCAGCAGTTAGTTTGCCCTGATCCCTCTGCAGGGACAGTCACTGAGGAAAGCTCTAGTACACTGGTCTCCTCTTTGCCTTTTGACCACTGTCAGTAATGAACAGATTCATTCAGAAAGTAAGAATGCGCAAGGCCAGAGTGATCCTCATTGCACACTTCTGGCCTCAACAAACACGGTTCCCCTTCCTGTGGCCTTATCCAAACCTATTAACACACCCATCCAGATTGCCTTCTCTGGTTAAGAAATCTATGAAGTTAACTATTTGATTCCTCCAGTTCTAACCTTAGCCAGAGATGCCAGGTTCCCAACTTTAGTTGTTCAGATAATATCAGCTTCTCAAAAACAATCCACTAAGAAGATTGACCTTAGCAAATTGAAGAGATTTTCCATTTGGGCTATGTCAAAAAGTTTAGATCCCTTCTCTGCTTCTACTCCTTCCATTTTTTAATTCTAGTCGGCATGTTTCCACAGCAGCTTTAGTTATTCTTCTATCTAAGGGCAAATGGCCACTAGCTCAAGTTTCCACATAGGCAGAATGACAACTCTATAGCTTTCTTAAGAATCTCTAAGGCCTTTTTGAAGGGAACTTTTCTCCTGTGACCACCTGTCAGAGATCCAGTACCCCCCTGGGATACTATTATCATGCTACAAGCATTAACTCAATCACCATTTGAACCAGCAGCACCATTTAATTACAAGTGCGTGTCTTGGAAAACAATTTTTCTGGTGGTTGTTATGTCAGCCAGATTGATTTCAGAGATGCAATCACTTTCTTGCAAGCCTCCCTATTTATTATTTCATAAAGACAGAGTTTCCTTGAGAACTAATGCATCCTTCCTTCATAAGGTGGCATTTAAGGCTAATCTGATCAGTCAATAAATCTACCGGTCTTTTCCCCCAAATTCTCAAAGGTGAATACATTTTACATATGCTGAATGTTCTTACTACAAACTGGATGTATAGTCCAAATCACCCTCTTCCTTTGGTTCAGCCATTCTCAGGAATGCCATTCATTGATACCACTCAGGTATAACAGCTTGGGAATCTGTCCCATGGTTGAATCGGATGAAAATAGACAACATTGGATATGAAAGTTATGTAATTACCATAATGATAAATCCATGTTGTCTGATTTTCATCCAGTTCAACCTTCCTCCCCATTGCACCCTTTTATAGTGACACATCTGGGCTTTTGGTGACCAGGTAGTTCACTGGCACACCATCTGTGAGCAGTTCTAACTGACTGTCTTCCATTCTTATCTTTTCACCTGTATGCTATGTTTAGTCATGAATATAATTGCTATAGATTATTTTAGAGGGGCAAACTTGATCTGGGGTACTAAGGTAGAGTGGAGGGAGTTATGGGTAGGGGAGGAGTCAGAGCCCTGGAACCAAGATGTTTATGAGTCAATGGCAATGTTAGATCTGATCAGATCCAACAACCCATGGTTGAATCAGACAAAAATCAAACAAGATGGTGCCATTGTTATGGTAAGTACAAAACTTTTGTTTTGTCGTAAACAAAATTGATCTAATTTCTGGACACTTAACAGTAACTCACAGAACCATTTAATATAGATGACATTCTGCCAGAGTAATCTATGGCATCCATTACAATCATTGACCAAAGAGTCAAGTAATTTTCTTTCATTGTTAAGATGAAAAAATCTGAAACCTGACTTCTCTTCAAAATAGGCCCATATATCGTTCTCACACGTGGGGCCACACAGTAGCACAGCAGATAGCATTGTCACCTCACAGAAAGAGGTTCCTCAGTTCAATTTTTGGCTGGGGTGCCTTCTGTGCAGAGTGTGCATGTCCTCTTTGTGTTTGTGTGGGTTTCCCTGTGGGTGCTTTGGTTTCCTCCCACATTCCAAAGACATGCAATAGGTGGATTGGACACACTAAATTGGCCATAGGTGCGAGTGTACACATGACTGTGTGGTGTGGAAGAACAACCGTGGCAGGGCTAGCCACCTGGTGGTGTAAACCTTGGCTTTAGATGATTGTCACTGTTGAAGTGGCACCCAGACCTCTTGTGCAAAAACGGGAAAAAGGAGGTTCTGGATAGAACGATCTTCCTCACATCCTTAGCTAATCAACTTACTCCCACCAGCTCTAACTCTACCACTAAATCACCCACTTCTCATCTGCCCTTTAACTTCTAACCTGTCTCTACCCCTTTTATCTGATCCCTTATCAAAAAACTAAAACCAACCTCCCTTTCTGCTGACCTCCTTCCTGCAGTGTACCTACAAAAACCTGCCGACACCATAGCATTCCCCATCTCTATCCTAAGCAATAGAACACTAACTGATGGAACTATCCCCTCAATCTGGAAAATATCCCATGTTATCCCAGTCCACAAAGGTGGGAGTTCAACAGAACTGTCCAATGACAGACCCATTGCCATTCTCTCACCACTAGCCAAATTAATGGAGAAGTGCATTCATAAGCAACTTATGGACTATCTCATTCAGAAAGGTCTGCTTGCCAGCTCTCAGCATGGCTTTAGGCCACATCACAGCACCACCTCCGCCCTCCTTTCTTTTACAAATACCATATTCTGAAACAGGAACAACAACAGGCTATCTTCAGCCCTATTTCTAGACCTGTCAAAGGCCTATGATATGGTCAACCACAAATTACTCATCCACTTCCTAAAATTCATCTCCTTAGATAACCATGCTATTCAGTGGTTCCTATCCTATCTAAATGGCAGACAACAGGTTGTATTATGGCAGGGAAAACTGTCCAACCTGCTACCTCTCACCCTTGCTGTTCCTCAGGACTCTATTCTAGGTCCTCTACTTTTTTCTGTCTTTATCAGCAATCTTCATACTGCCATCCCTGATGCAACCTGCATTCAATATGCAGACGATTCTACTCTGATCTGTATAGCCTCCTCCCCTTTAGACCTGCAAACCTTAACACAAAACACATTTAACACAGTTGAAAATTGGCTCTCTAATCACCATCTGTTGTTAAATCCCAACAAAACTAAACTGCTCCTCTTTACCTCCACCAGTAGATCCACCCCATTTTCCTTCTCCATAACAACCAACAACGGTACCGTTATCTCTCCAGATGACCATACTTAGCTTTTAGGAGTACTAGTGGACAATAATCTCAAATTTGATCTGCATATCAATAAAACTATAAAATCCATTAATAAGAAGCTTGGCCCATTATATAGAAGCAAACCTTTTCTAACTCCATTAGCTAGGACTGCAATCGCCTGCTCACACCTATTCTCTACCTTTCTATATGTCTCCCGCATACTCTCCAATTTGAGCAAAACCAAACTTAGTAAGCTCCCTCACTGTTACAAACATATTGCCAGATTTGTCATAGTCTCAAGATATAAGACACATCACTGTCAAAACCTCAAGTCTTCCCGCGTGGCTAGAACTGCCTAGCCTACTTCTGTTCAATAATCTTATAGTAGCACACAAAATTCTGTACCACCCTGAAAATACTCCAGCACTCAAAAATATCATAAAGCCATACAGAGAGTGGTCCTAGCTACAGAGAACTCAGAAAAGTGACTACTTTCTGGATTTAAGTATCTTTGCTGCTTTTTTACTTGAAATAGCTTTTCTAGCTTACCCTAAACAAGCTTAAACTGTTTTTTAGCTGTTTGCTGCATTATTTTAAAATCTGCACTTAAAATTACTTTTTAGTCGAATTTGATCGAAAGTTTGTATATTTGTTTGTTTAATTTAACTGTTGAGGCTGCCCACTAAAGTGTGCTAGCCTGTGTAACTGATTTATTACTGTTTCTGCATTTTCTGTGTGTTTCTATCTAAAAACAAAAAAACAAAAAAATAATCCTTGTTTTCCCGCCTCTCCTCGACTAGTTTAGACCAGTTTACAGGCATTGCTGTATTCTGGGCTGTGATGTAGTTCATGTGTTGTCCATTACCTTACTTGGATAGAAGGAAGTTTCTTTGTTTACCAGTGGGAGTGGGGAGCCTTGAGCAGCCTACCTGTCCCTGTAGGAAGTGACCTCAGCACAAGAGCTGTAGTAATTGGTTGTTTTGGACCATTTCTAGCTCTTTTGAAGTTCCCTGTTTAAAATCCGCCTCTGGGCGGTTTTTTCTGGCTATACTACTCAGACAAGCTCCTCGTGGTCCTGCAGAGTGGTCCTAGCTACAGAGAACTCAGAAAAGTGACTACTTTCTGGATTTAAGTATCTTTGCTGCTTTTTTACTTGAAATAGCTTCTCTAGCTTGCCCTAAACAAGCTTAAACTGTTTTTTTAGCTGTTTGCTGCATTATTTTAAAATCTGCACTTAAAGTTACTTTTTAGTCGAATTTGATCAAAAGTTTGTTTGTTTGTTTAATTTAACTGTTGAGGCTGCCCACTAAAGTGTGCTAGCCTGTGTAACTGATTTATTACTGTTTCTGCATTTTCTGTGTGTTTCTATCTAAAAACAAACAAACAAAAAAAAATAATCCTTGTTTTCCCGCCTCTCCTCGACTAGTTTAGACCAGTCTACAGGCATTGCTGTATTCTGGGCTGTGGTGTAGTTCCTGTGTTGTCTGTTACCTTACCTGGATAGAAGGAAGTTTCTTTGCTCACCAGTGGGAGTGGGGAGACTTGAGCAGCCTACTTGTCCCTGTAGGAAGTGACCTCAGCACAAGAGCTGTAGTAATTGGTTGTTTTGGACCATTTCTAGCTCTTTTGAAGTTCCCTGTTTAAAATCCGCGTTTGCACGGCTTTGCGCGGTTGTGCGCATAGAGCAGCACCAGTTAAACACGGTTAAACTTCTTCTGGCTCCGCCAAGTCTGCTCTTCAAAGTTTCCCTTAAGGAAGCTCTACTCTTAGTATAATCAGACTACTCGCTATATTATAAGCCTAGCACTTGTTCTCAAAACTTCTCTACTAAGTAAGCACTCTCGTACTAAGTAAGCACTACATCCACCTATGAATATCCACTTCCCTTAAAGGCACAGCACTCCCTTATACTGTTCTAGCATGTCGAATGGTAGATTACTGGCATCCTCTCCAGTTCAGCTGGTTAATCTGGGTATCTTGAGACAATGCTACAATTGTCTCATGTACACAGACAACCCTCTCCTCCTCCCATCAAACACAAATACATGTGAGAGATGCAACTATATAGTCAAACTGGAGGCTGAACTCTCTCAACTCAGGGCTGGCACGACCAGACAGGAAGGGATGGTAACCACACACACAACAAACCCAGTCCCACATAGACCTACCACAACTGCAAACCAAACACATAAAAACACAAAGACATACTCGGAGGCTCTAATAAAAAACTTACCAAAACAACAGAGGCTCCCAAAGCAGACATCCAAAAATCCACCACTTCAAAACAAAACACATGCAACACATACTCAATAGATCAGTGCGTCAATCAATCACAGCCCTTAAGGCCAAACACCATGCCTGATACACGAGTAATAGGTGACTCTATAGTCAGACACACTGATGTCCTGCTTACCAGGCTGAACAAGGAGAGGGTGACTGTGAGCTGCCTATCGGGAGCTAGGATCCACCACATAACACACGCACTCAGGTCACTCCAAAGCAAGTATAAATAGGACTCCGTCATTGTCCATGCTGGCGTGAATGACCTGAGACGTACCTCCCTGGACTACATGAAAACAGACATAGAGGAGCTCTCTGATTATGTAGCCCAGGCTGGTATGACCCTGACCCTGATCAGCATCTTGCCCTCACCAAGAATGATGCCACAATACAATTTGGGTTGGGAGGGTGGTCTAATGGTTAAGGTGTTTGCCTTACAAACACAGGGTGCAGGGTTTGAATCTCACAAGGGATAATTGGCTAGGCTTAAAATGGCTCGCAAGGGCAGTTAGCCTAGTACTAACCTACGAACCTACGAACCTAAGACAAGATGATCAGCTTTAATAATTGGCTCAAGTATTGGTGTCATTCTAAGGGGATCCAATGTCTGTCTGCCTGGGATGACATGTTGGACAAGCCACGTTGCTTCGCAAGGGACGGCTCGCACCTGTCACCACTGGGCTTCCGGATATTGGCTAAGGCTCTTGCCACCCCCATAGTGCCTTTTTTAGGCAAGGCTCAAAAGACAAACCCACCTCCTTAAAAAACAAAAATGGAAAAAAACTAAGGGTAATGCTGCTCAACGCCAGAAGTCTAAATCTCAAAATGCAGGCACTCAATGCACTCCTCAGTATGGAGAACATCAACGTCTGTGCAGTAACTGAAACCTGTTTCAAGGCTCCTGAGAGCACCCCAGTGCTACCAGGCTATACCTCGTATCATGCTTTTCGGCCCCAAAACTGGGCCGAACCACAAAGGGAGGGAGTGTCCATATTCATCAAGGACACCCACACCTCCAGGTTAGTAGCAACACATGAAGCATCAGAGACCATACAGGTGCAACTAACCATAGGCAAAACTGCTATACAACTGGTAGCATGTTACAGACCACCCTCCCAATCTCAGGAACCTCACTCAGCCTTCCTGAAGATGTTGGAGGATATGAATGTATCACAAAATACCATCATACTGGGAGACTTCAACTACCCAAACATAGATTGGGTACATTATTCTAGTCCTAACACCCTAGCCCAAAGGTTCCTGGAATTCATAAATTCAAATGCACTGGAACAACTAGTCACCTCTCCCACTAGGGGAGATAATATACTAGACCTGATCATCACAAACATGGGGACTAAATGCTCCACACCGGAGGTATACCCCTCACTAGTGAGATCTGACCACAAACTAATCACCCTGGATATACATATCCCACCTCCACCCCAGCACAAAAGACCACAGTGAAAAACTTCTCAAAAGCAGACTTCACTCTTCTTAAGACTGAGATGGTATCCTTTAAGCCCACTGGGCCAGTGGATACCACATCCCACAATGCCGAATCCTTCACAGATGCTTTCTATGGACATCTCCAAGAATGCATGGATCATGCAATCCCAAATAAATCCAAGTCCCTCTCCACCAAAGGCAAGCGTCCTGTCTGGTGGACCTCAGCCATTAACAAATTGTATAACAAAAGAAGGAAGCTACTGCATGACAGAGCAAAATCCCATAAAGGGAAGACATCTCTGATCAACACAAGCAGAAAACTACGTTCTCTCATAAAAACATCCAAGGCCAACTTTGAGAGAAAAAATCACTAAGGACACTAAAGATAACCACAAAGCCTTCTTCAGCTATGTTAGAAACCTGGGCGGAAACCCTCAGATATGCTCAGAGTTAGTTCACAACAACAAAAAATACACTGAACCCACAGATATTGCCAACATTCTGGCTGACAGGTTCAGTGCAACTTTCTCCCCTCCCTCACCCCCAAAAGAAGAAATACTTATCCCAGCTGAATGTAATCTCCCTGTCATCTCAGATGTCCAAGTGAGAACCGCCCTCAACAAAGCTAAAAACACAGCATCAATGGGACCTGACTGTATCCCGGGTTGTGTGCTACGTGAACTCCAAGAGGAGCTAAACCCGCACATAAAAATGCTATTTAACCTTAGCCTTACTACAGGATATGTACCTGAACACTGGCGTACAGCAACAGTGGTCCCACTCCACAAAGGGGGTACCTCTACAGACCCTGGGAACTACCGCCCCATAAGCTTAACCAGCCTGGTCTGAAAAGCTATGGAAAGAATCATTATGGAACTCATAAACAGAGACATTGGGGACCTACAGACACTTGACCCCACCCAGTTCGGCTTTATAAAGGGCAGATCCTGCCTTTTGAACCTGGTTGACTTTTTTGAAACAGTCACTAGAGCCATTGATGAGGGCAAAGCAGTCCATACAGCCTACCTGGACTTGGCTAAGGCATTCAACACAATACCCCACTCAGGCATCATAGATAAGCTCAACAGCTTAAATGTAAACCCTTATGTCACTAGATGGGTTGCAAACTGGCTAAAGGACAGAACCCATAAAGTTAAAAGCGCTGGAGCAATGTCAGACTCAAAGCCAGTCACATGTGGTGTCCCACAGGGATCTGTCCTGGGACCCCTCTTGTTCGACATTTATTTCTCAGATGTTAAAGCAAACATGGGAGGGTTGTGGCTGACAAAGTTCGCAGATGACTGCAAACTAGGTGCCATAGTCGATACACCAGCGGACACATACATCCTACAAAAAGGCCTCACAGAAACGGACAACTGGTGCCGGAGTCATGGCCTTAAACTAAATGCCAAAAAATGTATAGTCATCCCCTTTGGGAAAAACAAAGTACCCACAAATTATCACACAGACAGCAACCCACTGAGTACAGAAAAAGTAATCAGACCTAGGGACCCAAGTCGACTGCGACCTCTCATTTGACACCCACGTTGCCAAAGTGGTTAGAAAAACATTCTACCTTGCACACCTTATCATGAAGGGATTCACATCCAGATCCAAGGATGTCATTGTACCCCTATACTCCTCCCTCATCAGACCCATGATTGAGTACAATGCCCCATTTGGTATGTACCTCACCCGGCATTTGCAACAGCTGGAGAGACCACAAAAGTACCTCACCAAGAGAATCAAGGGTCTCCAACATATGTCTTATTCTGCCAGACTAAAGAAACTCCAGCTCTATTCAGTAGCATACCGCCTGCTCAGAGGTGATCTCTGCCTGACTTACAAGGCCATGTCCAATCAGGAACTGATGGACATGCTCCACCTCAAAAAATCCAAATCCATCAGGACCATGAGAGCTAAAGACTTAAACCTCGGCACAAGTATGAATAGGACATGCTGGAGGGATAGATTCATAACCCAGAGGCTTCCCATGCTCTGGAACAAGATCCCAGTTCATGTTAGGCAGAGCCCCTCACTGACTCTCTTCAAGAGAAATCTTGATGAGTGGATGGGAGATCGTAAGTTTACCCCAGGTGTCACATCTGTGTCACTACTAGACAGGGGCACAGTAAACTAATTCTATTTTATAAGGTGACCTTCACTGTGTCACTACTAGACAGAGGCACAGTATTCTAAATCTATTCTGTGCATTTTTGTACCATTTCATGGGGTGGCGAAAGCCACATCACTATGGCTAGGCTTACAAATGCCCCAGGGCAGATAGCCTAGTACTAAACTATGAAACTGTAATTCAAGGCAACTATGATCATCCAATAAACTGTTGATCCAAACCCACAAAGCCATTAACTCAGCCGGAAACTCCCTGTTTGCCAACATTATTGGTAAAACTTGGAATTCAGTTCCACCTAACCTTACCCTCGAACCTTCTTTAAGTCTCTTCAAAAAAGGCCTCAAACAGTATTTTAAAGAGCACTGGCTTTGTCCCTGTACTAACCATGATTAATCACTACTTATTCAATGCCTTATTTAAATTAATTTTGTAAGCATCTCTTGCTCATAACAGCTTGCTGCAACCTGTTGTTTTTGTATACTATTACACGCTGTGAATATTGTGAGTACCTACTAGAGGGCTTTGTAAATATGTTTGACTCATATCTGTTATGTTCTATCTGTGTTATCTGGAACTTTTCTCCCCGGGCCTCCGCCGAAAATGGACATATATCCATTTGGACTATCCCGGTCAACAAATGTAAAATAAATAAATAATCTTTCAGACAGATTAACCCCTAGGATGTAATTGGGGAAGAAAAGTACTAGTGCTGCTGAACTGATTGACAGCCATCCTATTGCTCCATTCAGAGGGAAAACTAAGCCCAAAATGTAATTTTCTTGTGTAGAGCTTCAATTCAATTAACAAATCAGCCAGGCTGGTATGTAAACTTAAAGAAATGTCAAAGCTCATTCAAACAGTGAATGATGGAAGTCAGTAATCTTAATGTGACTATAACTGAAGATTTTAAAATAATTTCTTTTGGGCATGGAAACAGTACCTGCTTCAGCCAGCTTTGTAGTTATTCCTAACCCTGGGAAATTTTATATAACAAGTGCTCATTCTACAAATAATGAATATGCATTGCAGCCTGTGGCATCTTGACTCCATGATCAACAATATTCCTCAAACAGTAGGAACTCACTACTCCATCATCTGTCACTTCAGACGTCCCTGTTATCAGTCAGACATCTACATTTCTCCTACTGCTGCAGACATGTATGTTGAGTGATTTTTCAGGTTACATAACTTTAATGTCCTCCCTCTAAGCACATTTACTTCTATTTAACCACATGTTATGATCCTCTAGCTTCTATACGAACTTACAAAACAAACTCTATAAATCCTAGCCCAGAATCAACTCAGGTAATAACCCTTTGCAATATTATGCCCAAGAATGTTAATCTAATTACCTTTCCATATCAAATAAGCTGAAAAATGAATGTTTTTATATTATGTCTAATTTTTTATAATTATTTAAACTGCAGATGTTTTTGTTTTATTTTTGAATATTGTAAACTTATTGATTTTAAAATGTTTTGTGATAGTTTGGAACTTTTCTCCCCAGGGCTCCACTGAAAATAGGCTTCTTCCCAGCTGGACTTTCCCAGTAATCAAATGTCAATATTAAATAAATAAATAAATGCCACTAGTGACAAGTCTGCTGTCAGAGATAGTGGTACCTATTTTGACCTTGTGAGTCCTATCAGTGAGCCAGTTGGCCACCCACCTGATGAGATAGGGATTTATGTTCTTGCTTGTAAATGTTTCATCTCACAAAACCCTGTTAACACTTACCAAGGGTACCAGAACTTGTCATAGACTTGGCATGCATGGATACAGTAGCATAGCTAGGGTGGGATGAGAAGGGCAACAGCCCTGGGCACAAAGTGTGTGTGTGTGGGGGGGGGGCTGTAATCAGCTGATCCCGATTGCTCTTTAACATAATACTGGGTTTTAAAAGCCGGTATTGCATTTGGTGTTTGCAGTCAAACCTGGGTGCTATAGCAATATGTGTATGATCTAAACTGTTGCAGCAAACAGTTTGTTACAGTTTAAAAGTTAATTTTTTTTTTTAACTAAAACCTGAGTACTGTAACGCTTCATGCAGGCAGGGTATAAAGTGTAGAAACTGCTTGCTACATTTGTAGCAAGCAGTTTGTTATAGTTTAAGAAACTCATTTTTCTTGACTAACAATTGCATGTAGACAGGGTATAAACTGTAACAACTGTTTGCTACATTTGTAACAAGCAATTTCCTACAGTTTAAAAATAATTTTTTTAAACTAAAACATGAGTGCGAAAATGCTCCATGCAGGTGGGTCTAAACTGTAGCAACTGTTTGCTACATTTCTGCCAAATAGTTTGCTAGAGTTAAAAGAAGAATTTTTTTTTTTTTTTGAAGTATGTTAAAGGAGGGTTGGAGGCAGGGCACTGAAACAGGACCTGGGCTGGAGGGAGGGGGACATGTCATGTATCTGTCCACCTGGATAGTGTAAAAAAAATAACAAACAGGCAACCATTTAGGTTCAACCTTCTTTACTCTTATATAACATCCAGTACCTCAACATTTTGCCTTCCAAGGTTTTACTTATGTAAGAGTAAAGATGTTTGAACCTGGATGGCTTGCTGTTTGTTGTTTTTATGAGTTGTTCATTGTATTTAATATTTTATCAGTTCAAGTTCACCTGGTTAGTGTGCCTATAAAAGCAACATCCATTTTTTTTTTTTTGATGGAGATAGTGGGCGTACATCTAACTATAATAAGCTGATCACTTACAGCTTATTACAGTGAAGTGCTTTTTTTTTTTTAAAAGGCCTCTTTGGTTGTTAGTCAAAGACACACCTGTGAACCTATGAACTAGCATACTGAATACTGAATGCATGTTTCCATGATTTTTATGTTCTTCTGGAGTATGGCTGAAAATGCTCCACTTGGATCAGCTCACTTACCTAGTCAACATAAGGGTATGGGCGGGATTCATGAAGCTATAACTTGGACTGATTTCTCAGATCTAGCTCTGTTGAAACTGTCTTGTGTGTGTGTCTGAAGCTCTGCACTAGTTGTTAAACTGCTCTGAAATTCCTTTAAGTGTTAATTAGCTTGGGGGGTTTTCTGATAACAATAAAACCTGTGTTGGTTACATCTCTGGTAATCATTTTAAGTAGAGTTGCTTGCTACTGAGATTTGTCTGCATACATCAACTGGACATAAGCTGATTTAAGTATATTTCCTTCATTTTATTGTGGTTGTTATAACTTGGACTGATTTCTCAAATCTAGCTCTGTTGAAACTGTCTTGTGTGTGTGTCTGAAGCTCTGCACTAGTTGTTAAACTGCTCTGAAATTCCTTTAAGTGTTAATTAGCTTGGGGGTTTTCTGATAACAATAAAACCTGTGTTGGTTACATCTCTGGTAATCATTTTAAGTAGAGTTGCTTGCTACTGAGATTTGTCTGCATACATCAACTGGACATAAGCTGATTTAAGTATATTTCCTTCATTTTATTGTGGTTGTTATAACTTGGACTGATTTCTCAGATCTAGCTCTGTTGAAACTGTCTTGTGTGTGTGTCTGAAGCTCTGCACTAGTTGTTAAACTGCTCTGAAATTCCTTTAAGTGTTAATTAGCTTGGGGGTTTTCTGATAACAATAAAACCTGTGTTGGTTACATCTCTGGTAATCATTTTAAGTAGAGTTGCTTGCTACTGAGATTTGTCTGCATACATCAACTGGACATAAGCTGATTTAAGTATATTTCCTTCATTTTATTGTGGTTGTTATAACTTGGACTGATTTCTCAGATCTAGCTCTGTTGAAACTGTCTTGTGTGTGTGTCTGAAGCTCTGCACTAGTTGTTAAACTGCTCTGAAATTCCTTTAAGTGTTAATTAGCTTGGGGTTTTCTGATAACAATAAAACCTGTGTTGGTTACATCTCTGGTAATCATTTTAAGTAGAGTTGCTTGCTACTGAGATTTGTCTGCATACATCAACTGGACATAAGCTGATTTAAGTATATTTCCTTCATTTTATTGTGGTTGTTATAACTTGGACTGATTTCTCAGATCTAGCTCTGTTGAAACTGTCTTGTGTGTGTGTCTGAAGCTCTGCACTAGTTGTTAAACTGCTCTGAAATTCCTTTAAGTGTTAATTAGCTTGTGGGTTTCTGATAACAATAAAACCTGTGTTGGTTACATCTCTGGTAATCATTTTAAGTAGAGTTGCTTGCTACTGAGATTTGTCTGCATACATCAACTGGACATAAGCTGATTTAAGTATATTTCCTTCATTTTATTGTGGTTGTTATAACTTGGACTGATTTCTCAGATCTAGCTCTGTTGAAACTGTCTTGTGTGTGTGTCTGAAGCTCTGCACTAGTTGTTAAACTGCTCTGAAATTCCTTTAAGTGTTAATTAGCTTGGGGGTTTTCTGATAACAATAAAACCTGTGTTGGTTACATCTCTGGTAATCATTTTAAGTAGAGTTGCTTGCTACTGAGATTTGTCTGCATACATCAACTGGACATAAGCTGATTTAAGTATATTTCCTTCATTTTATTGTGGTTGTTATAACTTGGACTGATTTCTCAGATCTAGCTCTGTTGAAACTGTCTTGTGTGTGTGTCTGAAGCTCTGCACTAGTTGTTAAACTGCTCTGAAATTCCTTTAAGTGTTAATTAGCTTGGGGGTTTTCTGATAACAATAAAACCTGTGTTGGTTACATCTCTGGTAATCATTTTAAGTAGAGTTGCTTGCTACTGAGATTTGTCTGCATACATCAACTGGACATAAGCTGATTTAAGTATATTTCCTTCATTTTATTGTGGTTGTTATAACTTGGACTGATTTCTCAGATCTAGCTCTGTTGAAACTGTCTTGTGTGTGTGTCTGAAGCTCTGCACTAGTTGTTAAACTGCTCTGAAATTCCTTTAAGTGTTAATTAGCTTGGGGGGGTTTCTGATAACAATAAAACCTGTGTTGGTTACATCTCTGGTAATCATTTTAAGTAGAGTTGCTTGCTACTGAGATTTGTCTGCATACATCAACTGGACATAAGCTGATTTAAGTATATTTCCTTCATTTTATTGTGGTTGTTATAACTTGGACTGATTTCTCAGATCTAGCTCTGTTGAAACTGTCTTGTGTGTGTGTCTGAAGCTCTGCACTAGTTGTTAAACTGCTCTGAAATTCCTTTAAGTGTTAATTAGCTTGGGGGTTTTCTGATAACAATAAAACCTGTGTTGGTTACATCTCTGGTAATCATTTTAAGTAGAGTTGCTTGCTACTGAGATTTGTCTGCATACATCAACTGGACATAAGCTGATTTAAGTATATTTCCTTCATTTTATTGTGGTTGTTATAACTTGGACTGATTTCTCAGATCTAGCTCTGTTGAAACTGTCTTGTGTGTGTGTCTGAAGCTCTGCACTAGTTGTTAAACTGCTCTGAAATTCCTTTAAGTGTTAATTAGTTTGGGGGGTTTTCTGATAACAATAAAACCTGTGTTGGTTACATCTCTGGTAATCATTTTAAGTAGAGTTGCTTGCTACTGAGATTTGTCTGCATACATCAACTGGACATAAGCTGATTTAAGTATATTTCCTTCATTTTATTGTGGTTGTTATAACTTGGACTGATTTCTCAGATCTAGCTCTGTTGAAACTGTCTTGTGTGTGTGTCTGAAGCTCTGCACTAGTTGTTAAACTGCTCTGAAATTCCTTTAAGTGTTAATTAGCTTGGGGTTTTCTGATAACAATAAAACCTGTGTTGGTTACATCTCTGGTAATCATTTTAAGTAGAGTTGCTTGCTACTGAGATTTGTCTGCATACATCAACTGGACATAAGCTGATTTAAGTATATTTCCTTCATTTTATTGTGGTTGTTATAACTTGGACTGATTTCTCAGATCTAGCTCTGTTGAAACTGTCTTGTGTGTGTGTGTCTGAAGCTCTGCACTAGTTGTTAAACTGCTCTGAAATTCCTTTAAGTGTTAATTAGCTTGGGGGTTTCTGATAACAATAAAACCTGTGTTGGTTACATCTCTGGTAATCATTTTAAGTAGAGTTGCTTGCTACTGAGATTTGTCTGCATACATCAACTGGACATAAGCTGATTTAAGTATATTTCCTTCATTTTATTGTGGTTGTTATAACTTGGACTGATTTCTCAGATCTAGCTCTGTTGAAACTGTCTTGTGTGTGTGTCTGAAGCTCTGCACTAGTTGTTAAACTGCTCTGAAATTCCTTTAAGTGTTAATTAGCTTGGGGGGTTTTCTGATAACAATAAAACCTGTGTTGGTTACATCTCTGGTAATCATTTTAAGTAGAGTTGCTTGCTACTGAGATTTGTCTGCATACATCAACTGGACATAAGCTGATTTAAGTATATTTCCTTCATTTTATTGTGGTTGTTATAACTTGGACTGATTTCTCAGATCTAGCTCTGTTGAAACTGTCTTGTGTGTGTGTGTCTGAAGCTCTGCACTAGTTGTTAAACTGCTCTGAAATTCCTTTAAGTGTTAATTAGCTTGGGGGTTTTCTGATAACAATAAAACCTGTGTTGGTTACATCTCTGGTAATCATTTTAAGTAGAGTTGCTTGCTACTGAGATTTGTCTGCATACATCAACTGGACATAAGCTGATTTAAGTATATTTCCTTCATTTTATTGTGGTTGTTATAACTTGGACTGATTTCTCAGATCTAGCTCTGTTAAAACTGTCTTCCCCACCCCTCCCTGTTCTTGGATGTAGTTTAAATTTGGTGGCTTTTGCAGTGCCCGCCCCACTGTAGATTTGATCTAGGACACTCCCCCAGTCCCTTCTCTTTACCGCATTCTCTCTAATAAACCCTTTCTGCACTTGCTTTTAGTCCTTTTAATTTAATTACATTTTTTCATACTGTGTGTGGACTAATATTGCTACATACTCAAGTGTGCCAGCTTGCACTGCATGTGAATTATTTTTATAGCATTTACTGTCTGTTTTTTTCCTTGTCGCTGTAAAAAAAAAGAAAATCTCTTGTTTTCCTGCCTTACTGAACTAGAGTAGTCCAGTTTCAGAGTTGCTGATCCCTGGGCTTTGTTTTTAGTTCCTGTTACTGATCCATTGCCTTATTAGGAAGGAGGGAAGTTTCTTTGCTTACCAGTGGGAGTGGGAAGCACTGAGCGGCCTTTTTGTCCGATTTGGTGAAGTTTCAGCCAGAAACTAGTAGTCCATTGGTCGTTTTGGGCCAATTCCTAGCTCCTTTCAGCCCCTGCTATAAAACACGCTAAACGCGCGTTTTCCAGCTTGTACCAACTCAGCACAGATCCTCGTGGTGGCCTGCAGAGTGATCCAAGCAGCAGAGAGCTAAAAGAGTGACTTTCTACCAGATATAAGTATTTTTTGTGGCTTTCCCACTGTTATTAAGCTAGCGACTGCATTTCACCTGATTTACTGCTACTTTAACTGATTTCTGCATTTTACACTGTTTATTGCACTTTAAGTTACTAATTGTTGCAAATTGTTTCTGTAGGCTACACACTAAAGTGCGCTAGCCGATTTAAAGAATTTATAGCATTTACTGTCTGTTTTTCTCCTTGTCTCTGTAAAAAAACAAAAAAAATCTCTTGTTTTCCCGCCTTACTGAACTAGAGTAGTCCAGTTTCAGAGTTGCTGATCCCTGGGCTTTGTTTTTAGTTCCTGTTACTGATCCATTGCCTTATTAGGGAGGAGGGAAGTTTCTTTGCTTACCAGTGGGAGTGGGAAGCACTGAGCAGCCTTTCTGTCCGATTTGGTGAAGTTTCAGCCAGAAACTAGTAGTCCATTGGTCGTTTTGGGCCAATTCCTAGCTCCTTTCAGCCCCCTGCTATAAAACACGCTAAACACGCGTTTTCCAGCTTGTACCAACTCAGCACAGATCCTCGTGGTGGCCTGCAGAGTGATCCAAGCAGCAGAGAGCTAAAAGAGTGACTTTCTACCAGATATAAGTATTTTTGTGGCTTTCCCACTGTTATTTAAGCTAGCGACTGCATTTTGCCTGTTTTACTGCTACTTTAAGTGATTTTTGCATTTTACACTGTTTATTGCACTTTAAGTTACTAATTGTTGCAAATTGTTTCTGTAGGCTACACACTAAAGTGCGCTAGCCGATTTACAGCACTTATAGCATTTACTGTCTGTTTTTTTCCTTGTCTCTGTAATAAAACAAAAAAATCTCTTGTTTTCCCGCCTTACTGAACTAGAGTAGTCCAGTTTCAGAGTTGCTGATCTCTGGGCTTTGTTTTTAGTTCCTGTTACTGATCCATTGCCTTATTAGGGAGGAGGGAAGTTTCTTTGCTTACCAGTGGGAGTGGGAAGCACTGAGCAGCCTTTCTGTCCGATTTGGTGAAGTTTCAGCCAGAAACTAGTAGTCCATTGGTCGTTTTGGGCCAATTCCTAGCTCCTTTCAGCCCCCTGCTATAAAACACGCTAAACACGCGTTTTCCAGCTTGTACCAACTCAGCACAGATCCTCGTGGTGGCCTGCAGAGTGATCCAAGCAGCAGAGAGCTAAAAGAGTGACTTTCTACCAGATATAAGTATTTTTTTGTGGCTTTCCCACTGTTATTTAAGCTAGCGACTGCATTTTGCCTGTTTTATTGCTACTTTAAGTGATTTCTGCATTTTACACTGTTTATTGCACTTTAAGTTACTAATTGTTGCAAATTGTTTCTGTAGGCTACACACTAAAGTGCGCTAGCCGATTTACAGCATTTATAGCATTTACTGTCTGTTTTTTCCTTGTCTCTGTAATAAAACAAAAAAATCTCTTGTTTTCCTGCCTTACTGAACTAGAGTAGTCCAGTTTCAGAGTTGCTGATCCCTGGGCTTTGTTTTTAGTTCCTGTTACTGATCCATTGCCTTATTAGGAAGGAGGGAAGCTTCTTTGCTTACCAGTGGGAGTGGGAAGCACTGAGCGGCCTTTTTGTCTGATTTGGTGAAGTTTCAGCCAGAAACTAGTAGTCCATTGGTCGTTTTGGGCCAATTCCTAGCTCCTTCAGCCCCTGCTATAAAACACGCTAAACTTCGCGTGGCTGATTTAGCTGGAGTTACCACTGTTGCACACAAGAGCAGCGGCGGTTAAACAAGGTTAAACTATTTGGGCCATCTAAATTCCACTCTTCCAATTTTCCCTTAAAACTACCTTCCTCGAGCTGTACTGCTGATCTAACCAGCATATCCTATAACTGAAAAGTTCATCTCTACTTGATTCCCAAGTAGACTATTCTCTATCTGTAAAGCCTAGCACTTACTCCTACAGTACTTGCACCTTGATAAAGCACTCTTATTATAGATAGTACCCCACCAGCCTAAAACCCACTTGGCCCGGAGTCCTTTGAAAGTCACTTTATCTACTACTTCTAGTATGTCGAGGGATCAGTTGCTAGTGTCCTCTCCAGCTCAACTGGTGAACCTGGGAATATTGAGGCAATGTTACAACTGCCTCATGTACACAGACAATCCTCTCCTTCTCCCACAAAACACAAATACATGCGCGTGGTGCAACTATACGGCCAAACTGGAGGCTGAGCTCTCTCAACATAGGACTGGCAAGACCAGACAGGAGGAGAAGGTAACCACACACAATACATACCCAGTCACACATGGTACCATCACAACTTCAAATCATACACATACTCACACAAAGACATACTCGGAGGGTCTGATCAAAAATTTACCAAAACAGCAGAGGCCACCTAAGCAGACACCCAAACAACTACCACCTCACGACCCAACACATGCAACACATAGACCACACAGTCAGAGTGTCAAACAGTCACAGCCCTTAAGGCCAAACAAAATGCCAGACACACTTGTCATTGGTGATTCCATAGTCAGACACACTGACGTCCCGCTCACCAGACTGAGTAAAGAGAAGGTCACAGTAAGCTGCCTGTCGGGCGCTAGAATCCGCCACATAACGCAAGCACTCAGGTCTCTCAACAGCAGGTACAAGTACGACTCAGTCATTGTCCACGCTGGTGTCAGCGACCTGAGATGTACCTCCTTGGACTACATGAAAAGGGACATCGAGGAGCTCTCTGATTATGTAGCCCAGGCAGGTATGACCCTGACCTTGAGAAGTATCCTACCTTCACCTAGAATGATGCCACAATACAGTGATAAGATGATCAGCTTTAATAATTGGCTTAAATTCTGGTGTCATTCAAAGGGATCAATGTCTGTCTGCCTGGGATGACATGCTGGACAAGCCACGCTGCTTCAAGGGACGGCTTGCACCTGTCACCCTGGGCTTCCGGATATTGGCAAAGGCTCTTGCCACCCCATAGTGCCTTTTTAGGCAAGGCTCAAATTCTAAATCTACCACCCTAGAACACCAAAAGGAAAAAAACTAAGGGTAATGCTGCTCAATGCCAGAAGTCTCAATCTCAAGATGCACGCACTCGAGGCCCTTCTCAATATGGAGAACATCGATGTCTGTGCTGTGACAGAAACCTGGTTCAAGGCTCCTGAGAGCACCCCAGCACTAACAGGTTTCACCTCATATCATGCGTTCGGCCCCAAAATCCGGACAACACCAAGAAAGGAGGGGTGTCCATATTCATAAAGGACACCCACACCTCAAGGTTGGTGGCAACGCACGATGCATCGGAGACCATCCAGGTGCAATTAACCATAGGCAAGACTGCTCTGCAATTTGTAGCATGTTACAGGCCACCCTCTCAAACTCAGGAACCTCACATGGCCTTCCTGAAAACATTGGAGGGGATAAATGTATCTCCAAACACCATCATACTAGGTGACTTCAACTACCCTAATATAGACTGGGAACACTACTCAAGCCCGAACACTCTAACCCAAAGATTCCTGGAGTTCATAAACTCAAATGCCATGGAACAACTAGTCACCATCCCCACAAGAGGAGAAAACATACTTGATCTCATCATCATGAACATGGGATCAAAATGTTCAACACCGAAGTATACCCCTCACTGGTGAGATCAGATCATAAACTAATCTCGCTGGAGGTCCTCATCCCGCCCCACCTGAAACAAAAAGACCACAGTGAAAAACTTCTCAAAAGCCGATTTCACACTTCTAAAAACTAGTGTGGTCTCCTTTAAGGCCCCTGAGCCAGTGGTAAACATTACTCAAACCGCTGAATCACTTACAAATGCCTTCTACCAGCACCTACAGGACTGCATGGATCAGGCAATCCCAAACAAAACTAAGACTCTCTGTACCAAAGGCAAGCGTCCAGTCTGGTGGACCCCAGCCATAAACAAGCTCTACAACAAAAGGAGGAAGCTACTACAAGATAGAGCAAAATCCTTGAAAGGTAAGACACCTTTGATCATTATAAGTAAAAACTAAGAGCTCTCATAAAATCATCCAAGGCAAATTTTGAGAGAAAAATTGCCAAGGACTCTAAAGAGAATCATAAGGCCTTCTTTAGCTATGTTAGAAACCTAGGAGGAAACTCCCAGATATGCTCAGAATTAGTTCAAAATGATGTGAAAATTACTGAACCTACACACATTGCCAACATACTGGCTGACAGGTTCAGTGCAAACTTCTCCCCTCCCCCAAAAGGAGAGATATCTATTCCAGAGGATTGTAGCCCCCAAACATCTCCAACGCCCAGGTGAGAACTGCCCTCACTAAGGCAAAAACACAGCTTCCATGGGACCGGATGGTGTCCCCGGCTGTGTGCTTCATGAACTCAACGAGGAATTAAACCCACAGTTAGGACAGCTGTTTAATCTTAGCCTCACCTCAGGATCATGCCCAAGGAGTGGCGACGCGACTGTGGTCCCACTTCATAAGGGCGGTGCCTCCACAGACCCTGGAAATTACCGCCCCATTAGCTTGACAAGCCTTATCTGCAAAGCCATGGAGAGGATCATAATGGAACTCATAAATAAAGACATAGGGAACTTGCAGACTTTGGATCCAACCCAGTTTGGCTTTGTCAAAGGCAGATCCTGCCTCTTAAACTTGGTTGACTTTTCGAGACAGTCACCAAGGCCATTGATGAGGAAAGGCAGTCCATACAGCCTACCTTGACCTGGCAAAGGCCTTCGACACAATACCCCACTCAGGTATCATCGAAAAACTCATCAGCTTGAATGTAAACCCATACATCACAAGATGGGTTGCAAACTGGCTAAGTGACAGAACCCACAGGGTCAGAGTTGCTGGAGCCATGTCAGACTCAAAGCCTGTCACAAGTGGTGTCCCACAGGGCTCAGTCCTGGGTCCACTCTTGTTCGGCATCTACTTTTCTGAAGTACAAGCAAACACAGGAGGGTTATGGCTGACAAAGTTTGCAGATGACTGCAAACTGGGCCATAGTCGAAAACACATCTGACACAGATATCCTCCAGAAGGGCCTCACAGAAATGGATAACTGGTGCCAGAGCCATGGCCTGAAGTTAAACGCCAAAAATGCATAGTCATACCCTTCGGGAAAAACAAGGTTACCCCTAGCTACCATATAGGTGGCAATCCACTGAGCACAGAAAAAGTCATCAGAGATCTGGGGACCCAGGTTGACAGTAGCCTTCGTTTGACACTCATGTTGCTAAAGTAGTTAGGAAAACCTTCTATATCACCCACCTGATCATGAAGGGATTCACATCTAAATCAAGGGAGGTCATCGTCCCCCTGTACTCATCACTCATTAGACCTATGATTGAGTACAATGCCCGTTCGAATGTATCTGACCAGACACCTGCTGCAGCTTGAAAGGCCCCAAAAGTTCCTCACCAAAAGGATAAAGGGTCTCAAAAATATGTCTTATGCTGCCCGACTGAAAGAACTCCAGCTCTATTCAGTCTCATACCACTTGCTCAGAGGTGACCTGTGCCTGACATATAAGGCCATGTCAAACCCAGATTTGATGAATATGCTTCACCTCAAAAAATCTAGATCCCTCAGAACCACAAGGGCGGGAGACTTAAACCTTGACACGGTTACAAATAGAACGTGCTGGAGGGACAGATTCATCACCCAGAGACTCCCTATGCTGTGGAACAAAATCCCGGTACATGTGAGGCAGAGAACCTCTCTGGCCTTGTTCAAGAGGAATCTTGACCAATGGATGGGAGATTGCAGATATACCCCAGGGATTACTTCAGTGTCACTGCTTGACAGAGGCACAGCAAAATGATAGGCATAGTTTTTATTCAAACTAAAGGGGTGGCGAAAGCCACATAACTATGGGCTAGGCTTATAAATGCCCTTGGGCAGATAGCCTAGTATGAACCTATGAACCTATGAACCTATGAACCTAAGTCATCAGTCATAGTAGGTCCCTTAACTGCTCTACTATGCTACAGTTATGGCACAGTGATATAAATGTCCCTCTCAATTAGCAGTGCTCAGTGTCAAGCAATGTAAGGGATTAATGCAGATTTGAAGTACATGATCCTCTACAGTACAGCAGAATGCCAGCTAGCCTTTTGTTATGCTCAATTTCAAGAGCCCTATGGCATACAGCTAGATGCACACAGTAATATTATGGTATACAGTTAAGTGTTGTGGCTTAAGTGTCCAAGTGGCTCCTTTCTGCTACACTATATATATATATATATATATATATACATCTTGATGCTATATAATGGTGCATGCAGATGGGCTTCTGTACCTGCAAGTGTTCCATCGGTGCCTGTACCCCCCTCTGCCTAAAGCGGGACATACTGGTATACTTTGCATGCTTTGAAATTTTGACAAGCACATAATTCCATGGTGATGCAGCATATTCCAAAGTGCATGTTAATTAGAGGCACCAGCAAATTTATAAATTATTATGGCATGCCGTGAGTATGCACGGTGTGTCTGAAAGATTTAGCAAATCAGTGGTGGTGTTATATGAAAGCTCAGAACAATATGGGTTTATTTTAAGTGCGAAGGAAGAAGGAAGCTGGTGTCTCTAGGCAATGGACATATTAGCTATTACAGAGTAACATGGTACTCTTGGACAGCAAAAAAAGCAGGCACTTAATCTTGGAGGTAGGAGGAGGAACACTGAGAATGGGCAGGTTAACTGTCAACACTGGGGATGGAGACCCTAAACAATGAACATGTCTGTACTTTGCATGAGTGGAATGTACTTCTTGTGCAAACTATGCAATGAGAGACTTCATCCATGTTTCCGAGGACATAACTGAGGCTGCTGCTTTGTCATCATGAACAATTAATCATGTACTCATTATCTGTCTGCATTACAGTGCACTAATGTCCATGAGGGACAGAGTTCATGTAAATAATACTTTGCTTTGTAATGAGTGGCTTCTTTATGAATCTCACCTGAAACAAATTATTGTGAAGTGGGTGGGTGGACTGACCCAGTTACCAAAGGAAAGAAATAACTGAGATACAGGGAAATGTTCAAAGTTATCTAAATAAGTCACAGTCATATACAAGGTGTACATACTAATACCCCTTTACTTGATCATCACTCCTCAGTTACTCTAAAATTGTATTTAAATTTCCTCAACTCATATATTATTATTGTAGTCCTTATATTTATAATGATCACAGATATTTGGACTTAATTTAAATTTTTATTGCAAATTTATCAGCAATAATACTGAGAGCCACTTACTAAGCAAAAAAAAAAAAAAAACTTAAATTGAAAACAGGCTTAGCACTGGGAACAGTAAACTGTTTTAAACTCACATTTAAAGTATACCCTAAAAAGCTAGTAAACTGAAAAAGGCTTGGTTTATTTTCCATTCATTTCCTGCCTACATGGACTATGACAATCTTAACTGTGGAAAGAGCTGAGAGGGATGTCATGCAGTTATAAGTTTTGAGTGGCATGACAATGTTAGATCTGTAGGGAGTTCTTCCCCAGGAAAAAAAAGTGGCATGGTAGATTCTGATTACTTTTAGCATGCTAAAACTTTCTTATTGAAGAAATTAAATTTAAGTGATGTTCTTATACTTTTAAAGAAGTAGAGTTTGTTTGGCTTTTGACTGTTACTCATACACTATGATGTTTACCATCAGCACTTGTCATTGCAATGCTAACTTTTAAATGTGAAAAAGTCACCCTATAAAATCTATCATCTCTCAGACAAATTAAACATAAAAACATAAAGACAAGACATGTCTTATCCAAGCCAGAATCCTGTGATATACTGCTCGTGAATTATTTACAAAAATAAGCCTTTGAGAGGAATTCTGTTTATTCTGTTTATTCAGACTGAGCTGAACGGAGGAGGGGCACTGACCAAAACTCTGATCTGTGATATATATATATATATAACAATAAGTATCCTTTTTTTTTTTGCTTGGGGCAGCCGCGGTGGAGCAGCAGTTATTTATTTATTTATTTATTTATTTATTTATTTGCAGTTGGTTTACCAGGATAGACCATTGGGCCAAAAGAACCCGTTTTCAATGGAGTCCTGGGGAGAAAAGCTCCAATACAGACAAATTAGGTGCATACAAAAATTACAATAATGATTATACAGACTAGAAGATAAAACATTTAAGCTCAAAATTCAAGAAGCATTCAAATCAATACAGTCTGATGAGGATTAATGAGAGGTAAATAAACTGAAACAGTAATGTGATATACATTCAGAGGAGTTATTCAGAAGGAAACATAAAATGACATTACAGAGTAGATATTCTGAGGGAACATAAGCTTTGTTAGGTAGAGTTGAGTATCATAAGTGTAAAGGAGGATGAGATATCATAAATTTATGAGGGAAGGGAGCAAGAACAATCCCATTGGGACCTCAAATATGTATGAAGAGATTTTTTGAACGTGTACTGGTTTGAGGTGGTACGAATGGATGGTGGGAGTGAGTTCCAGAGACGGGCAAGGTTAAAGGATAGTAAGTGTTTACCTGGGGGATGAGATGGTTTATGGACTTCTAATAGGTTTTGATTGTTAGACCTTAAGACTCTATTTGGTAGGTGCATTTTGAAGGCAGAAGACAGGGAGGGACAAAGAGAAGGACTACGAATGAGCTTGTGAGCGAAAGTCAGCTGTATATATATGAGATGATTAGGTAATTCGAGCCAGTTTAGGTTTTGGAGAGAGGAACAGTGGTGGGTGGAGGAACTGTGGCCATTTGCAAATTTGGCAATTTTATTATAGCAGGAGGAAAGCTGTTTTTTTAGAGAGGTCTGAAGATTGGTCAGTAATGGGGCCCCATAGAGAAGGGAGGGGATGAGAAAAGAGGAAGCGAGTGTGATTTTGGAGGAGCTTGTAAGGTACTGATTCTGACGGTAGAGCATACCTAGCTTTTGATGAATTTTTTTAATATTTAGTTGTAGATGGGAGTTGTAGCTAAGCCGATTATCAATTTGTACACCTAGTAGCTTAGTTTCAGACACTAGTTCAAGGGGTGAGTTATTTTGGCTGGTAATTGAGAAAGAGTTTATATTGAAGGAAATGGACTTGGAGGGGGTAAATACCATAAGTTTTGTTTTGGAGGCATTGAGTGCTAAGTGATTTATTTTCATCCACTGTTCGGTAATTGAAAAAGCTTCCTGAGTAAGTTTTTGGAGCAGAGAGGAGGAGGTGGCAGAGCAGATAATGGTAGAATCATCTGCATATTGGATGATATTTGCAAATGGAATTGATTTGTGGAAATCATTTATAAATATATTAAAGAGGAGGGGACCAAGAATAGATCCTTGAGGAACTCCAGTGGGGGTACTAAGGAAAGGGGAAGTGGCCTTTTTCCATATTACAGCTTGGTATCTATTTGATAGATAGCTGGAGAACCAATTTATGGAGGAGGGAGAGAGGTTAAGTTTTCACAGTTTGGTTAAGAGCAGATTGTGTGAGATAGTGTCGAAGGCCTTGGAGAGGTCAAGTAGTAGGGTAGAGACAATGTGGCCGGAATCACGTGCTGTGTTAACAGTCTCAAGGAAGGACAAGAGGGCTGTCATAGTGCTGTGATTTGGCCTGAATCCGTGTTGTGTAGGGGTTATAAGGTTGTTATCTAAGAGATGTGGCAAGAGTTGAAGGTGGATACACTTTTCCAGAAGTTTAGAAATAGGGGACGGGATAACAATAGGACGAAAGTTGTTGATGTTACAATTGTTGCCTCCTTTATGCAGGGGGATGATGAATGCTTGCTTCCACAGTTGGGGCACAGTGCATTCATGAATGGAGCGGTTGATTAGAATGCTAATGGGATAGGCAATTGCATCTGCGGCTATACTTAGGAAGTAAGAGGGAATGTTGTCAGGGGCATTAGTACATGGCTTCAGTTTCTGAAGGAGTTTCTTTATAGTGGAACTGGGTATAGGTTTTAATGAGAATAGAGAGGAATGGAGAGAGAGAGAATTTGAGGGAGGTGCAAGTGATGAGGCAGTTAGAGTAGTGGATAAGGTGGAAGATAGGCAGTGCGAAGTAGAATTGGGGATAGGGTTGTTTGCGGGAGAGGGAGGGGGTGTATTAGATAGCGAGGTGGGGCATGTGAAGGAGGAGGTGAGTTTGCTAATAGAGTCAATGAAAAAGGAGTTGAACTGCGTAGCTAAATCTAAGTCTGGGCTGTTTGGGTTTGGGGTTGGGGTGTGTGGTTTGCTGGGGTTAAGGAGGGTGGATATCCCCTTCCAGAATCTTTGAGGGTTAGTTTTATTATTGTTTTGGAGTATGAAGAAGTATTTTTGTCTATCTGAGGTTATTAGCTTTTTTACTTATTCGAAGGGTTTTGAATGCAATATGTTGTTCTGGGGTCTTATTTCTCAGATAGAGTCCCCAGGCTTTGTCTCTAATGTGCATGGTTGATAGTGTGGTTTTGGTTAGCCAGGGGGCTGAATTTGTTTTTATTCTTTTTGTTCTTAGAGGGGCTTGGGAATCAAGTATTCCTAAGAATGTGGAGTTAAAGTGAGCAACTGCTTCTTCTAAGGGAAGTGTCTTTAGATTGTTCCAATTAATTGCTTCAGTTAGCATTGCCACCTCACATCAAGACGTTCTCCAATTCAATTCTTGGCTGGGGTGCCTTCTGTGCGGAGTCTGCATGTCCTCCCTGTGGTCACGTGGGTTTCCTCCCACATCCCAAAGTAATGCAGTAGGTGGATTGGACACTCTAAATTGGCCCTAGGTGTGAGTGTGTGCGTGTGTATGTGTGCCTTCTGTGGAAGGTTGAGCGTCGAGCTGGCAACTCGACACAGTAAAACTCCACTGCCAATCATGAGCGGACAGATGATCCGCTATGGCGACCCCTAACCAGGAAAAGCCGAAAGAAGAAGAAGATCCTTTTTTTTTTTGCTTATTTTTGCTAGTTATTGTTTATTCTAACCATTTATACCACTTTTTTATTGTCTGCTGCCTACTATTTTTCACTGTATTTTATTGCTATAAACTAATCTGCACTATTGTACTGCCTTACAGGGCCTTTTAAATCACTTTTGTTACTGTCACACTGTTTGTAAAGCTTTTTTAGCTAGTTTCACTGTCTGAAAGGTATTAACAGGAAATTTTCTCTATTTGTTAAGCATCTATTTGTTTGTTCTGATTTCCTGCCAAGGAGTGTATCATATAACTGATTTGTCTGCAGTTAAAAGCATTCTCTAGAGTCTCTTTGCTCTTTTATCTTAACTTAAAAATGCTCAGAAGGACCAATGCTTGTAACTGTACCTAGTTCCCTGTGAGTGTTAATAAGCTCCGCTAACATAGAGGCATTTCGCCAAATACATTATGCTTAATGCTTTATCCTTTATTATCCCCAGCTAACCATTTCAACTCCCATTGCTATCTGTAGTCCAGGCACACTGTTTCTGGTTCCCTGTAAGCGTTAATAAGCTCTGCTAATGCAGCAGCTTTGTGCTTAATGATTATGCTTAATGCTTAGGCTTTATGCTTAATGCTGTTATCTGTAGCCCAAGCACACTGTACCTGGTTCCCTATGAGCATTAATAAGCTCCACTACCATGGAGGTGTTTTGTCAAATACATAATGCTTTATCCTTAATGATCCCCAGCTAACCATTTCAACTCCCGTTGCTATCTGTAGTCCATGCACACTGTTTCTGGTTCCCTGTGAGCGTTTATAAGCTCCGCTACTGCAACGGCTTTATACTTAATGCTGCATGCTTAATTTCTACAGACTTTTAGGTATACAGCGTGTCCTGCAGCATTCGTTGCTTCCCATTCTGTCTGCCTGGAGCTGACTGTGTAGAATTGCCCCTCAATTGGTTATTTGCCATATTCAAATGTACTCGATGGGTCCACCATTATATGTAGCTGCTTCCCTTCTGTTCTAATTGAAAGCAGCCATATTAGTACATCATTTTGTAAACGAATAATATAACCATCGTAAGTTTACAACAAATAGTTTGCTGTTATCTGTAACTGCTTCCCCTCTGTCTTAACTGAAGACAGCTGTACTAATGCATTATTTTAAAAAAAGAACTGAAGCTGTACTAATACATTATTTTAAAATAAAAAAACCCCACAAAAATGAAAAACAAAAACAATAATTTAAAATAAAACCTTTTATAATAGTTACACAAATAATTGGCTGTGTGCAATAAAACCATTCTATTACAAGGAACGTGAGAACATGAGCCATAGATGTTTTAAGTGTTTTTATATTACTGCCTGCCGCAATTAGTAGTGCTGCAACTGCCTGACTTTTGTAACGTGTTGTGTGTTACTGATGCTCACAGTGCGTAGCTGCTGTAACAAATGAAAGGAGTTTGACCAGCAGTTGCTCGTTTTTGAGTGATTGCGTTCTGTATGCAATTGCCGCCCTACTGTATATTTATAGAATTCCAGTATATTGTAGAGGTGTTGGATGTGCTCAATCAGCTTTAGTTCGTTTTTCTGAAGTATATGCCCTTTTTATTAGAAACCTGATCAATTTGGTTAATGATAATTGCAGACTCCTGAGTGCAGGGTTGTGAATGAGGAATTGGCTGTTTTAACTGTCTGTTTCAATGTGGATTCTTACTGCTCTGTACCTCCCTACCTGGGTTGTAATTGTTGAACTGCTGTTTTTATTGAATGTGTTAGTGTGAATTTACTCTGCTTTGTACCTTTTGTCTGTATACCTCATTCCCCTTTATTCTTAGGTTCCTACTTACACACACACTCTCTCCACTCCCCCCTAGTTTACTTACTGCTATTTCTAAACTAACTAAATTATTTTCCAGGTTACTGACTGATTTGTTACACTCCTGTCTATAACTACTTATTGCTCTTTCTACAACTCTCAATAGCGATATCTCAACCACCTCAGGCATCTCACTCTGTTTCATATAGTACCCTGGCATCCTTCCCTGAAAGATCCACCTAAGAATCTTGAAAGAACTATCAAGGGGACCCAGTAGTGCCTCCTGCAACTATTCTGCCACCCCTCAAGAACTACAACTAGCTTGTATGTACCCTATATCTGTAAATCATTTTAATCCCTTATGGTTTTTATTTGACTCAGCGTACGCCTGTTAGCAGCCTACCATCTCCCTCCAAGCTCTCTAAGCTCCATCCCACCTCCCGGAGTGCTTGTGCCTTCACCTCAGAACTACGTTGTTTGGCCACTAGGTGGCAACTTTTACTCACTACCAATTTCTCCTCTCTCCTAGTAAGTACAGCTTTTTTCCCTAACAACCTACATTATCCTGTTAAGCTCCAAACCCCTGTATATTTCTCTGCTTCTCTCTACCTTAGATACATTGTGACCCAGTGCCCACCCCCTGTGCCCCCTTACCTTGAGCACTGCTCTCTGCTTCACTGATTGTTTTCTGTGGCTCAGTCTTCTTTGCTTTAACCCACTCTGTTCGCCCTGCAGGCTCACTCTGCTCCCCTACCCTGACCCCAATTTCCACCCGCCCCCAGCAAGTCTACATTTATTCTTCCCTTTCTCCACCCAGCCAGCAAAATTACCCAGTAGGAGCGCTTCCTCATTACTCCACCTACTTACAACCATCCCATTTAAACACATCACTTTCTCTACCTCCCTAGCAATTAAAGTCCCCTCCTCTTTCTTATAATTCTAAGAAACCCTCTCTTCTTCATGTCCATCTCTCTTCTCCAAATCTATACCTATCATTCTCCCTTTGCACAGATATGCTCTCCTTAATTCTACGCACCATTCAGGTGCCCTGTTTCCTCCTTGTGTTCCTAATTTCCCTATGCTATGCCAGCTCATATTCCTCCAATGCTTGTCCAATATTACCTTCAACAATAACTACCACACAAACCCACCTTCACCTTTAATCTTACTCTCATTTCCATTCTATCCCTCTTCACTTTTTCAGCCTAACCCTCTGCACCTATTCCACCCTAACATCTTCTCCACCACAGCTAAGATACTGACACCTAAATTAATCTTAGATTTACCTAAACTCTTACTTTGCAAACCAGAATGGCTAAAGGTTATTTCCTCTAAAAACCTAGTCTTAGCTAGAGATATCCATCACAACCCTGGTCCTAGTCCCTTTATTAACAAAACCTACCTGCTGTCTCCTTCCTCCCCCCTACAACACCCTTAAAATCTTTACTATCAATGCCCAGAGTCTTAACAACAAAGTTCACCAATTTCAAGCTTGGCTAAGCCATAACCAACCTGACATCTTAGCCATCTCTGAAACTTGGCTCAAACCCTATATCTCCAACTATGAAATCTTGCCCCCAGGATTTCATACTCTCAGAAATGACTGATTAAATAAAAAAGGTGGTGGCACTGCCTTAGTCTACTCTAACCTTCTTACCTTAATTCCCCTCCAAATTCCAATTCCTCAATTTAACAACACCGAATGTACAGCTGGACTACTAAAAATGAATAAACACAAGAATATCTGCATCATTGCTCTATATATCTCACTTGGTAACAACATCTCTACCCTTGAAGATATCCTCCTATGGGCATCAACTGAAATTAACTACAAAACTTACATTCTAGGGGATGTAAATATCGAATGGAATAAAGTCAACAGACCCTCTCCCTCCCTATCCATTAACCTCTATAACTTTACTCAAATAATACTCTCCATCACCCGACCCAACAAAACAAATCACCCCTGGATCCACTATTGATTGAATCCTAGTCTCCCATACAAATAAAATAACCAACTCTGGCACAATTCCTGACACCATTAGCGACCACCTCCCAGCTTTCATTCATCATTCAACTAGCTCTACCCCACACCAGCACCAATACATTCTCACGTGCAACCTCAGTAGCTTCAACCCCACAATATTCTCAAATATTTTCAAACAAATAAACTGCCAAATTCTAAACACCCTTCCTCTTGACAATGCTATAGACTACTTCAACTCTGTCTTCCTAGGCACTCTAAACTCCGTAGCCCCACTAAGAAACAAAAGGATAAAAACTAATACAGCTCCTTGGCTATCCAAAGATACAAAACAAATTATGCATCAAAGGGACAAATTATGGAAGCTTTACCAAAACAATAAACTGCGCAATACCTTGCTCCAATACAAACAGTTCCATAACCTTGCAAAACAGCTAATCACTAGGGACAAAAAAAATCCTACTATATTAAGCTCCAGTCCAATAACAATAAAAACTCCAAGCAATTCTGGAAATCAATAAATTCACCTCTTAATCCAGGCTCCAAGAATAACCACTGTCCTGACCCAAGTAAATCCGTCCTTGAACTAGGCTCTGAATTTAACTAATTTTTCATAGAAACTACTTCTGACCTGACCAAGACTTTCCCTAACAACAACCCACCAGTCCCTCACTCTTCTCCAACTAACTCCCCTAATAACCCTCCCCTTATGTTCGAGCTCAAACCTGTCTCCACTAACTTTATAAAAAGACTTCTGTCCAAACTTAAACCTTGCTCTTATGCTCCAGACAATATTCCCTCCTCCTTCCTAAAATGTGCTGCTGATGGTATAGCTCTCCCTATCAGCATCATTATTAACAGATCTATAAAGGAATCATACATCCCCAAACTCTGGCACTCAGCTTATATTCTTCCTCTTCACAAAGGAGGCAAAAACACCAGCATCTAAAACTTCCACCCTATTGCTCTGCTCTCACCAATCTCCAAAATCATAGAAAAGTGCATCCACTTCCAACTTATGCCTTTCCTAACCCAAAACCATCTTCTTACACCTACCCAGCATGGCTTCCACCCAGGCCATAGCACTAGACCTCTCTACTCTCTTTCCTAGAAACTGTCAATCAAGCCCGAGATTCAGGACTCTTGGTTTCTACTGTCTTGCTCAATCTGTCTAAAGCATTTGATACTGTTTCCCACAAACACCTTCTCTATCATCTCTCAAACCTCCATCTCTCACCAAACACTTTATCCTGGTTCTCCAGTTACCTGTCAGACAGATCGCAGGCAGTTAAATGGAAGAAAACCACCTCTTCCTTCTTACCTACCCCAACTGGTGTACCACAGGGATCCATCCTTGGACCTATGCTTTTTAACATCTTCATCAGTAACTTTCACACTGCTATTCCTGATGCCAAAATCATTCAGTACGCAGATGATTCAACCTTAGTCTGCTCTGCTTCAAACCTCTCTGAATTGCTGACTAAAACCCAAACTGATTTTTCAACTACTGAAACCTGGATGTGCCAAAAACCACCTCTCTCTCAAAGCAAATAAATCAAAAATTCTACTATTCCCTCCCACAAAGACTTACTTCCACAACAAAAATGCTTTCAAAGTCTTTAGTCAAACAAACTCACCTATAGAAGTGGTTCCTTCTGCTAAACTACTTGTCATTACTATTGACAAACATCTCAAGTTTGATATCCATATTCAACAAAATATAAAGAAAAACCCATCAAAACGTAGGTATGCTGTACAGGAACAATCTATTTCTCTCCAACTCTACTAGGCATTCTCTGGCCACTACTTATCTTCTTCCTTCCTTATTATATGGTGCCCCTCTCCTAACCAACCTGCCCTCCTCCATCACCTCCAAAATAGAAAACAGCTATAATAAAATCTCTAAATTTGCCACCAAATCCAAAAATTCCACCCATCATTGCCTTACCCTACAATCTCTGAATTGGCTAGAAGTCGCAAACTACCTGGACTACCTCCAACTCACCACTGCATACAGACTTGTATTTCACCCAAAAAAATGTCCAGCTCTAACAAATATTATTCCCCCTTACACCCCTAACAGAACTCTCAGATCTGAATATCAAAACTTAGTTTCTATCCACAAACCCAAACGTCCTGCTGACCAACTTCTCTTCTCTTTCTCACTAGGCAAGAAATGGAATTCTCTCCCTTCCACTCTAAGAACTATATCTAGCTCAGAAAACTTCAAAACCTAGATTTTCAAACACCTGTCCACTAAATGGAAATGTACCTGCCTTCAACCTACCTAATTCTAAGTATATGCCCCCAGGAGGTTTTCTCCCAGGTTCCTAGCTCTCTATATCTCCCATACCTATTTTCCTATGAGTGGATCTATGCGATCTGCAACTCCAATAGCTACTTATCACATGATTCAACTTTGTAAGTATTGTAAATAGCATCTCACTTTAAATGAGTGTATGTAAAGTGTTTCCACATTTACTTTAAATGTGTGTATGTAAAGTGTTTCCACATTTACAACATAAGAGTGTTTGCTCAAATTAATCTGTATAGTATAACCCTTAAGACCAACCACAATGAATTTTGTTGATTATGCGTGACATTGAATGTACATATTTGTAAACTGTTATATATAATGCATCATTTATACTTTTGTATCTTTACTGTATTATGTATCTTGGAGCTTTTCTCCTCGGGCCTCCACAGAAAACAGATCATTTGGGCCCAGTGGACTTCCCTGGTATGGTAATCAAACTGGAAATAAATAGATAAATAAATAAAATGTTCACTTAGTGTCTCACTGCTGTTTTTCTGCAGTGATAAACATTTTTATAGTGTTTTCTGCCTAAAATAGTGCAGCTAGTAGCTGTAGCACAGTTCCAGTTCAGATTTGCTGTCTCTAGGCCTGTTTGTTTGCAGTGGTTGTTTGTTCTGAGCACGTCTCAGGCCATCTTGAGTTAGCTGAAGCCATTCTTCACCTTAGTGAGAGTATTGTTGTTGATTGGTTGCTGGCTGGCTGGTAAAGGTTGGCTGGTCTAGGGCTTGGTGTAAGCACACATTGGTCCTTCTGAGCTTTTTTAAGTTGTTTCAGGTTGTACCTTCTGGTGTTTAGGCCTTGCCTTTGAGAGGAATCCTGTTTATTCACACTGAGCTGAACGGAGGAGGGGCACTGACCACAACTCTGATCTGTGATATGTAACAATATGTATCCTGTTTTTTTTTTTTTTTTGCTATTTTTCCTAGTTATTGTTTATTCTAACCAATTATAGCACTTTTTATTAACAAAGACCAATACCACAAAAAGAAAAATGCCCACTGGGTACAAAACTAGTAAAAAACAAAAAGAATCATGTCCAAGGCTCTAGGCAGAAGTTTTTAATCCAAGTATATCCAAATTCACCAACTAAGCGCTTTCACCATTACAAATGGCTTATTCAGAGTGAGTGAAAAGCATCCATACCTTGCATTAAATACTCAAACAATCATTCAATCATCCAATAAAAAACATTATTGAGCAATTATACAATAATTACAAAAGTCTAAACAACTGCATATATCCATGCGCAATAGAAAAAAATATGTATATACATTCCCTAACGTGAAAATAAAAATAATTGGGAAAGCATCCTGTCCTTAATATATAGTGACATCTCTCAAAAATCCACTTAAAAAAACATTTGAATAAAATATTAATAAAAAAGTTTGTAAAATGTTTATGCTGAAATTGTAAACAACTTGATGAGACAAATGTGTAGAAAATACCCAATGTTCACCTATTAATACTAAATTTTATTGGCCCTATCCTTCAAAACAGGCTTTAAGGAGATGTATTCATTCAGGCCTGGTGGAGTGGTAGCATTCAATATTATCTGCCATCTCTATTTCAATAATTCCACCCTCAACCTGACATCACCACCTCTTTCAAGACATCCCACTCTGCCAATCACAAAGAAAATACATTTTGTGAAGTCCATACAGTGTGTACTACGCATATACAATGCATTGTGTGTGTCATGGTTTTTAATGGTCCTCAGATGTTCTGCAATCCTGTCCTTCAACCTATGGACAGTTTTGCCCACATAGAATGTGGTGCAACTAACACAGGTGGCAATATATACCAAATTCTGTGTGTTGCAACTGCACCTACCGGGGCACCCAATGGTCTTGAAATAATTAGTCACCACTACATAGGGTCCTTCATTGATGAACCTACAAAATTTGCAAGTTCCACACTTATGCATCCTGGAACACTTATATATAATTGTATTTCCTTCCAATATTTCTTTGATGTTCTTCCCCCTAGAGTATATTATTTTGGGGAAACTTCCTAAATCATTCCTCAGAGTTTCATTAAATATTGTGTCCCATATTTTGTTCACCACTTCAACAATACTAGACGTTTGGCTATTATATTTCAAAATTAATGCCTTGCCTTCAAGGGTATTGTCCTTCTCCACCATTTCTATATTGTTGTCCCTTAAAATGGGTTGATATCTACTCCTCCTTTTTCCCAAAACTTAGTTTGTAATTTTTAACAGCAACTTTAATGGGTATCCCCTATCTAAAAAGAAGCCAATAAGGGTGTACACTACCCTATTACAAGTGTCATCGTCCCTGACTAGTCTAGACAGTCTTACCATCTGGCCCTTTACTATTCCTCTTTTTTGATGTTGAGGGTGGCAACTATTGTAATGTAACAGGGAATTACTGTGAGACTTCTTCCTAAATATGTTGCTATGTAAAATATTTCCTGATATGGTCAGTTTAATATCCAAAAATTCCATCTCATTGTTGTTCCATTTACTAGTGAATTTGAAAAAAGTGGTGGTACTATTTAAATATTCAACAAAAGACTTGGCATCATCCTCACTTCCCTTCCACAAAATTAGTATGTCATCTAGAAATCTGTTATAAAGAGCAATTCTGCCTTTGTATGATGACTCAAATACATATACATCTTCCCAATATAGAAGAACTAGGTTGGCAAATCCAGGTGCACATTTCGCCCCCATAGCCACACCTGAAATTTGCTGAAACATTTCACCTTCAAATGTTATAAAATTGCTCTTTAACACTATTTCCATACTTGATGTCATAATATTTATTTTGGCAGCATTTAATTTACCACTTTTTACCAAACCTTGGGTGAAGTATTCAACCCCCACATCTTGTGGAATTACTGTAAATAAGTTGATGACATCTATAGTTAAGAAGGACCATTCTGTACCATGACTGATATCTTGTCAAGTCTTTGGAGGCAATGCCATGAATCTTTCAAAATATGTGAAACCCCAGCCACAACCTTCTGAATCCCTTCATCCACAAAGGCAGCCAAGGGTTCAGTCTTAGAACCCCGGGACAAAACTATAGCTCTAAAAGGGGGATCCCTAGTGCCCTTGTGTATTTTCGGGATACCAAAAATAACAGGTGTGACTGGGTGTTCCACATTTAAAAAATTAAATTCTGTCTCAGTAAGTGCTCCTTGAAATAAAGCATCAAGTAAGACTAAATCAATTTTACGATATGCTATATGCAACTCATTGATAGAAATCCTTTGATAAGTGGTGTGGTCATCCAATATTTCCTGCATTTTAGCTATATAATCAGATTTGGACATAATCACCACACCACCACCTTTATCGGGTTTCATAATTCTCAAATCTTTGTTTTCTGCTAACTCAAACAATGCATCCTTCTCTTGTGTAGATAAATTAGAAACATAATTTGCCCCCCATTTAGTGTTGGTCATATTCTTGATTCCCTTCAAACACAATTTTTCAAATATAGCTACATCCTTGTTGCATGGGGGTACAAAACCACTTTTTCTTTTTAAACACCCATCATTATTTTGATGACAAACAACCCTAGGATTGTCCTTGGAAAAAAGGGCCCGATTAAGCTGTCTCGCATACATTTTGACATTAGTGAATACATCCACCATATTTGTTCTGGAACTAGGTAAAAATGAAAAACTCTTTGACAGTACATCATGGTGGGATTCTTTAATATCAAAGGCACTATAATTATAAACTTTGAAGTTGGATTTAGTAAGGATTCTACACTGTGACAACAAGTTCTCATTGTTTAAACATACTTCTACATCACATATAGTAGTAGTGGAAATATCTGATAAAACTATCATAGTCATCATTAAGAAGTATGGCACTTGCAATATGATTTCCATGACTGTGTTTAACAACCCCATAAGCCCGGTTGTTTTTATAGTCCTCCATATCCTTAGCTAACTTCTTTGTTTTTATTTGCATGTAGAAAATACAGGGCGCTACAGTTGGACAATGCATTTTTGGTTAAATCCATCACTTTACAGCAGGTCCCCAAGGGACTTAGGATATGGAAACTTCCTAATGGTATAGAACAAGGGACACAAGCCTACAAGGAACAGATAGATCTTTTTAACAAGACGGGTTTACAAATGTTGGACATAATTGTAAAAACAATGTAAGTAAGATAAATATGCTAGAGAAGGAAATTGTTAAACTCAATGAAAGCATTGTGGGGGACTTGTTGTTTTGTCAAAATGTACAAGGGTACAGGGATGTTTTAAGCAACATTGACAAATATGTAGAAAAAAGTATGCAAATAAAAACCAAGAAGTTAGCTAGGGATATGGAGGACTATAAAACCAACCGGGATTATGGGGTTGTTAAACACAGTCATGGAAATCATATTGAAAGTGCCATACTTGTTAATGATGACTATGATAGTGGCGATGGTGGGCTGAACAATGGAGAGACAACATCTGGGATTTTTAGATGAATACCTGCCATTAAGGAGATCAGCTCGGCTACAGAACAAAAGGGAGGGGAATTCAACCACCCAGCACTATGTTCTGGATATGAAATATCAGGGACAGAGACAGGCAAACAACCATTGGAACAAACAATGGCACAACTACAACAACAACAGGAGGAGATATTAAGTGACTCTGATATAGTTTTTGACTGTGTAGCATGTGAAGTTTTATCAAGGATGTGGCTATATTTGAAAAACTGTGTTTGAAGGGAATCAAGAATATGACCAACACTAAATGGGGGCAAATTATGTCTCTAATTTATCTTATCGTCGATCGAACGTTTGGCATTCAAAACTGTTCAAGGCATATATTGCTAAAGGTATAACACCTAGAGGTTTAAGAATATATATTCAACCACATGTTGGGGAAGCTGATGCAGAACTCAACAACCAGTGGTCTGGTATTCAACAACAAGCTTCCATGGCCTTTGTTGAGGCATTATCTAAATTTCATGATCAGGTTATCGACAGGGAAGTAAGTGCAGTCAACAAGCTGGTTGATGAAGTTAAACAATTTGAAGCTCAACCTTTTTTTAATATGCAATTGAATAAGGTTGTTACTGATCTCAATAAGTTAGAAGAACAATTAAAAGTCAGAAAAATTAAAAAAATTCCAAAGGGATCAGGCAGACTACCTTGGGGCTAACCCATTTTCCAATTCTACTAAACATGTTAGATTCACATCCCAGCCCAACAGAACTCCCAAGAGAAAGAGACCTCGCTCTATTCTCAGGAAACGTAATGCGGATACTGGCTCATCGACAGATGAGCTTTCATCTTATACTGACAGTGAAGCACAGGCAGTATCAGGGTCACCGTCCCCCAAAAGGACACCTGGGCCAATCCCTTTAGGCCTAGATACAAACGGGGGGGGGGGGTGCAAACACAAGAAGTACCAGCGATATTCAAACTTTATTGAAAATGGCAATGAAGAATTGAATGTAACTGATAATACCAATGTTCTAAATTTGTCTGATTTTGAATTGTCACCTGCTCATTTGTCAGTTCTTAATAAAGGGTTAACTTTTATACCCGTTTTTTTGGTTCTTGAAGATAGATTGGCACAAGATGTTATATCATTTTGTAGAAATTTGAATCTCAGATTGTACTTTGGTGATACTGATAGTAATTATTGTTATGACAAATTTGTTTATCATAAATCTAGTTTTGTTCCTCCCATGCATCCTCTGGTACATCAATTCCAAAACAATATTCGCAAAGATCTTCATTTTTCTGGTTCTGATGTACATTGCAAACCCAATAACATTACTTTGGCTGATAAACAGGCTATTTTGGAGTTACAGAAAAACAGAGATCTAGTAATTATTTCGGCTGACAAAGGTGGGGCTGTAGTTGTCATGAATCGGTGTGATTATGACAATGAAGCTCAGAGACAACTTTCGGACCAAAGATATTATTCTTTAATGCCCATTAATCCCACTTTTCGTTTCAAAAAACAAATTGATGAATTTTTGGGTTGGGCTAAGGATGAAGGGATTATTACCAAGGACATCATGCATCAACTTATAACACAGGATATAGTGGACCAATACATTTACTTTTTACCAAAAATCCATAAAGACCCCACTAACCCACCTGGTAGACCCATTGTATCAGGAAAAGGGTATATCACCGAACCTCTTTCTCTGTATCTTACTAAACATCTTAAACCATTATTGAGTTTGGTACGATCACGGTTGCAAGATACAACCAATTTTCTACAAATTATTTCTGACACCCAATTGGATCCTGGTTGGCTCATGTGTACCCTTGATGTAAGTGCTCTATATACTAATATTCCACACAAAGGGGGTTTAGAGGCATTGGCTTATTGGCTTGAAGTGGCTGATTTATATCAACCAGACTTTAATGTTTTTTTGGTTTGTTTAGCTGAATATGTTCTTCAGAGTAACGTCTTCTTCTATCAAGACAACTGTTATTGGCAAACAAAAGGCACAGCAATGGGAGCTTTGTTTGCTCCGATATATGCTGATCTATTTATGGCCTTTGTTGAAAAACATGTAATTTATGATCACGACAATAACATTTATTTGGAACACATTGATATTTGGAGACGTTACTTGGACGACTGTTGGATGGTATGGAAGGGGGATATATACCATCTTATGAACTTCCTATCTTATTTGAATAGTAATCCATGGGGTCTACAATTCATGGTACATCATGATTTAAACACCATTACTTTTTTGATGTACTAATTAACAGACTCCCTGATCACACACTCAGTACTGAAGTCTTCAGGAAATACCCCCAAAACAATACCATCCTTCACGCGTCCAGTTTTCATCCTCCACATATTGCCCGTAACATTCCAAAATCACAATTTATTAGAATAAAAAGGATTTGCTCTCTGGACACCTCATTTCAACAACAGAGGATGGAATTGACAAATAGATTTAGATCTAGAGGGTACAACATGGGACATGTTGTGAGTGCCAGTAGACATGCAAATACACTTGATAGAGAGGAACTTTTAAGTTACAAAGATCATAACATTATCAAATCACAACCAATCAGGTTCGTAACTACCTATGCCAGGAACTCAGATTTACTTATTCAAAGTGTACATAAACATTGGAATATCTTACAATGTGACAATGATGTTGCCAACATTATACCAGATAAGTGTTTATTCTCATTTCGTAAAGGTAAACATCTCAGTTCTTGTTTCAATCATTATAAACATGGTCATGTGTACAATGAGTCTCATCATTTACAAACTACACTAACTGGGGAACTCTTGACATGTTGTTTCCCTTGTGGACATTGTACTAATTGTGTATATGTACAGAAATCTAAACAGTTTTCTAGCAGAAATTGTGCAGTAGTTTATGATGTCCACTTTTTTGCTAATTGTAGTAGTGATTGGCTCATATATCTGGCCACATGCAATTGCGGTTCATTTTATATAGGGCAAACTTCTCGTCCCATGAGATTAAGAATATCGGAACACATTAGCAATATTAAAAACAAAAAAGCTAGCAATGCACTTTATAAGCACCATTTAGCACACCAAACTGCTAGATTTTCTTTTATGATTATTGACATTATCCAAGGCAACCGCTCTAATAAAACTGGTTGGCACTCATTTTGAAAGCAAAAGAAAAAAGTGGATAGTTAAACTAGGGGGATTATTCCCACCTGGTCTCAATGAACAATTTTAGGATCAGCCAGTTAGCTACAAGTTGGGTATATATAATAGACAACAATTGATTTATCTGTTTAACACTGAGGAATGCTGTGATAATATCCGTCTGAAACCGGTCTGTTTTTTTGTTGTTTTTATGTCTGTTTAATAAACAGTAATTTCAGGTCACTGTATGCTGGCTCTATCTTTTTGGAAGTTCTAATTTATCTACACAAGAGAAGGATGCCTTGTTTGAGTTAGCAGAAAACAAAAATTTGAGAATTATGAAACCCGATAAAGGTGGTGGTGTGGTGATTATGTCCAAATTTGATTATATAGCTAAAATGCAGGAAATATTGGACGCCCACACCACTTATCAAAGAATTTCTATCAATGAGTGCATATAGCATATCATAAAATTGACTTATTCTTACTTGATGCTTTATTTCAAGGAGCACTTACTGAGACAGAATTTAATTTTTTAAATGTGGAACACTCAGTCGCACCTGTTATTTTTGGTATCCCGAAAATACACAAGGGCACTAGGGATCCCCCTTTTAGAGCTATAGTTTCGTCCCGGGGTTCTAAGACTGAACCCTTAGCTGCCTTTGTGGATGAAGGGATTCAGAAGGTTGTGGCTGGGGTTTCACATATTTTGAAAGATTCTTGGCATTGCCTCCAAAGACGTGACAAGATATTAGGTCATGGTACAGAATGGTCCTTCTTAACTATAAATGTCATCAACTTATTTACAGTAATTCCACAAGATGTGGGGGTTGAATACTTCACACAAAGTTTGGTAAAAAGTGGTAAATTAAATGCTGCCAAAATAAATATTATGACATCAAGTATGGAAATAGTGTTAAAGAGCAATTTTATAACATTTGAAGGTGAAATGTTTCCGCAAATTTCAGGTGTGGCTATGGGGGCGAAATGTGCACCTGGATTTGCCAACCTAGTTCTTCTATATTGGGAAGACGTAAATGTGTTTGAGTCATCATACAAAGACATAATTGCTCTTTATAACAGATTTCTAGATGACATACTAATTTTGTGGAAGGGAAGTGAGGATGATGCCAAGTCTTTTGTTGAATATTTAAATAGTACCACCACTTTTTTCAAATTCACTAGTAAATGGAACAACAATGAGATAGAATTTTTGGATATTAAACTGACCAAATCAGGAAATATTTTACATAGCAACATATTTAGGAAGAAGTCTCACAGTAATTCCCTGTTACATTACAATAGTTGCCACCCTCAACATCAAAAAAGAGGAATAGTAAAGGGCCAGATGGTAAGATTTTCTAGACTAGTCAGGGACGATGACACTTGTAATAGGGAAGTGTACACCCTTATTGGCTTCTTTTTAGATAGGGGATACCCATTAAAGTTGCTGTTAAAAATTAGAAATTAAGTTTTGGGACAAAGGAGGAGTAGATATCAACCCATTTTAAGGGGAACAATATAGAAATGGTGGAGAAGGACAACATCCTTGAAGGCAAGGCATTAATTTTGAAATATAATAGCCAAACGTCAGGTATTGTTGAAGTGGTGAACGAAATATGGGACACAATATTTAATGAAACTCTGAGGAATGATTTAGGAAGTTTCCCCAAAATAATATACTCTAGGGGGAAGAACATCAAAGAAATCTTGGAAGGAAATACAATTATATATAAGTGTTCCAGGATGCATAAGTGTGGAACTTGCAAATTTTGTAGGTTCATCAATGAAGGACCCTATGTAGTGGTGACTAATTATTTCAAGACCACTGGGTGTCCCAGTAGGTGCAGTTGCAACACACAGAATTTGGTATATATTGCCACCTGTGTTAGTTGCAACGCATTCTATGTGGGCAAAACTGTCCGTAGGTTGAAGGACAGGATTGCAGAACATCTGAGGGCCATTAAAAACCATAACACACACAATGCATTGTATATGCATAGTACACACTGTATGGACTTCAAGAAATGTATTTTCTTTGTGATCGATAGAGTGGGATGTCTTGAAAGGGGTGGTGATGTCAGGTTGAGGGTGGAATTATTGGAATACAGATAGCAAATAATATTGGATGCTACCACTCCACCAGGCCTGAATGAATACATCTCCTTAAAGCCTGTTTTGAAGGATAGGGCCAATAAAATTTATTATTAATAGGTGAACATTGGGTATTTTCTACACATTTGTCTCATCAAGTTGTTTACAATTTCATCATAAACATTTTACAATTTTTTATTAATATTTTATTCAAATGCTTTTTTTAAGTGGATTTTTGAGAGATGTCACTATATATTAAGGACAGGATGCTTTCCCAACTATTTTTATTTTCACGTTAGGGAATGTATATACATATTTTTTTCTATTGTGCATGGATATATGCTAGACTTTTGTAATCATTGTATAATTTCTCAATAATGTTTTTTATTGGATAATTGAATGATTGTTTGAGTATTTAATGCAAGGTATGGATGCTTTTCACTCACTCTGAAGAAGCCATTTGTAATGGTAAAAGCACTTAGTTGGTGAATTTGGATATACTTGGATTAAAAATTTCTGCCTAGAGCCTTGGACGTGGTTCCTTTTGTTTTTTAATAGCACTTTTTATTGTCTGCTGCCTACTATCTTTTACTGTATTGTATTACTATAAACTAATCTGCACTGTTGTACTGAAATTGCCTGCCTTACAGTGCCTTTTAAATCACTTTTGTTACTGTCACAGTGTATGTAAAGCTTTTTTAGCTAGTTTCACTATGTGAGAGGTATTAACTGGAAATTTTCTCTATTTGTTAAGTATCTGTTTATTTGTTCTGATTTCCTACCAAGGAGTGTATCATATAACTGATTTGTTTGCAGTTAAAAGCATTCTCTAGAGTCCTTGCTCATTTATCTAAAACTTTCACTTAGTATCTCATTGCTGTTTTTCTGCTGTGATAAACATTTCTATAGTGTTTTCTGCCTAAAATACTATAGCTAGTAGCTGTAGCATAGTTTACTACCCCCCCCCCACTGGTGTCTTGTTCTTGTACTTGGCAGCGCTGCAGTTGCCAGTTCCTATTGTAAATTTGATCTCAGTCCTGCCAGTCCAGTGTCATTAGCTCATTCTATGTAATACAGACATTTGAGAAGGCCAACCCCCTTAGTTTCTTAACCTTGAATTATCTGCTTTTTCCCTTTCCACTTTACTATATATATATATATATATATATATATATATATATATATATATATATATATATATATTCAGCTGCTTTTACATTTGTGTTTCATCCTCCTACTCTGTCACTTCATCTTGGTTTTCCTGCTAGTTGTTCACTAAAGTGTTCAATTGTATCTTCTCTGCTGCATTTATTACTGCTTGTGTTTAGCTTGTTTAAATTTTAAGTGTTATTCTAAGCCTCTTAGTTTTGGTTTAAGCACTTGGGCTTTAGGCCTACCCCTTAGCTCTCCCTGTCCTCTCTCCCTCAGATTCTGACAAATATGGCTGGACAATTCCCTACAGTTTGTCTTGCCAGCCTGGTTGATATGGGCATCCTGAGACAGTGTAGCAACTGCCTCATATACATGAACAACCATCTACTACTACCACCTAGGAACACAATTTGTCCGAGATGCAATTACATAAAGAAGCTAGAGTCTAGGCTCTCTCCCTCTCAAGCCAGTATATCTGGCACTGAAAAGATTGTCAACACAATCACTACACCTCAAACACCACCCACAACTACACAACACACACCCACATATGCGGAGGTTCTCAACAAAAACAAACCCGAACAAAGGAGACCTCAGAAGTAAAAACACATGAGAACTCCACAGCCCTCCACACCAGGTACCATGCATAGTCCACACACCAGTGTCTCGCAACCACTAAGGCCTAACAATAAACCCAACATATTAGTCACAGAAGACTCCATTGTGAGACACACAGATGTGCCTCTCACCAGGCTGGATAAGGAGAAAGCCACGGTTAGTTGTTTGTCAGGTGCCAGAATCCGCCATATCACATATGTCAAGTCTGTCAACAACAGGTAGTGTTATGACTCTGTCATAGTCCATGTTGGCGGGAATGACTTGAGACATACCTCCCTGGACTATATGAAGAGAGACATGATTGAGCTCACTGAATATGTGTCCCAAGCAGGAATGTCTCTAGCCTTAAGCAGCATTCTACCATCACCCAGAATGATGTCACAATATAAACAGAAAATGATTGACTTTAAGAATTGGCTTAGTTTCTGGTGTCATTCCACGGGGATCCAGTGCCTGACAACCTGGAAGATATGATTAACAGACCACGATGCTTTGCTAGAGGTGGCCTGCATCTGTCTCACTTGGGTTTCAGGCTTCTAAAAGGCCCTTCCCATAGTTCCTATTTTAGGAAAAGTCATGAGGCAGATACTACCAACATAAAAATCTCAACAAAACACAAATTAAAGGTCATGCTGTTAAATGCTAGGAGGCTAAACATGAAACTGCAGTCCTTGCATTATTTCTGGAAGATGCTGACATTTGTGCAGTCACAGAAACCTGGTTCAAAGCTGTGGAGAGCACCCCAGCCTTACCTGGTTACTCATCCTATCATACATTCAGACACCAAAATGTGGGCAGCAAAGCTAAAGGAGGTGGAGTTTCAATATATATTAAACACACACACACCTCCAGGCTGGTCAAACAGTAAGATGCACAGGAGACATCCCAGGTGCAGTTAACCATTGACAAGACCCCTATTCAAATTATAGCTAGCTACAGCCCCCCAAATTTGACTCAAGATGCCCACTCCACCTATCTGGACCTCTTCAAATCTATCAGGATTCAACCCTTTACCTTGATCCTGGATTACTTTAGTTATCCAACCATAGACTGGAAAAACTACTCATGCCAGAAGACAAATGGCCAGAGATTCCTCGATTTTATCAATGCAAATGCCATGGAACAGCTAGTTGATACCCTCACAAGAGATGATAATATCTTGGACTTGGTATTAACCAACATGAGTAACCACTGCAGCACCCCTATGGTATCATCTTTCCTGGTAAGATCTGACCATAAAGCTGTCACTTTCAAAGTCACCATCTCCCCTGACCCCCCTCTAGCTAGGGTCAAACAAAAAAACTTCTCCCAAGCTGATTACAACCTCCTGAGGGATGGTATAAACAGCTTCACATCCCTCTCCCCCACTGTAGGAACTGGCACCAATGTCCAGATCTACATTGAAGTACTATACGAGCATTTATATAGATGCATGGAATCAGGAATACCTGACAGGACAAAAGTCATCCTCAGCAAGGAAGAGTAAACCTGTCTAGTGGACATCTGCAATAAATAAACTATATAACAAAAGGAAACCATTGTTGTCCAGGACAAAGAAGGAGCAGGTGCCCAATTGGAAGCAATCTCTCCTTAATCTGAATAAGCAAATAAGAGCACTAGCGAAATCCTCTAAACCCAACTTCGAGTTCAAATTAGCCACATCTACTAGAGACATTCATAAGGCCGTCTTCTCATATGTCCACAATCTCAAAGGAAGCATGCAGATCTGTTCAGAACTGGTGGTCAAGGACACCACAAACACAAATACTGTAGATACAGCCAATCTACTGGCTGACAGATTCAGTGAAAACTTCTCCCCTTGTCCCCATCAGTAAATCAGGACATCCCCATTACCTGTCTGCCACCCCTTATCTCTAGGGAACAGGTCATCACTGCCCTCTCAAAGGCAAAAAATACAGCCTCCATGGGAGCTGATAACATCCCAGGCTGCATCCTACAAGAACTCAGGCATGAACTTGCAACACCATTAGGCACCCTATTCAACCAAAGCCTGAGTGCCGGCTTTGTCCCAGCCAAGTGGAGGACAGCCACTGTCATCCCTTTACACAAAGGTGGAGCATCCACCAATCCAGGAAATTAAAGACCCATCAGCTGAACTAGCCTGATCTGCAAGGCCATGGAATGGATTATCATGGATCTCATTAACAGGGACACCAGCAACCTCCAAACACTCGGCCCCACACAGTTTGGCTTTCTCAAGGGGAGGTCATGTCTGTTAAATCTGGTTGACTTCTTTCAGACAGTCACCAAAGCCATGGATGAGGGGAAGACAGTGCACACCATCTACCTTGACCTGGCCAAAGCCTTCAACACTATTCCTCACTCGGGCATAATAGATAAACTCTCTCAACTAGGCATCAAACCATATATTAGCAGATGGGTAGCAAACTGGCTCACTGATAGAACCCACCTAATCAAAATAGGGGAAGCCACCTCAAGCAGTAGATCCATAATGAGCGGTGTTCCCCAGGGATTGGTCTTGGGGCCTCTCTTATTCAGGATATACTTGTCTGAGGTGCAGGCCAAAACCAGTGGGCTATGGCTGACCAAGTTTGCAGATGACTGCAAGCTGGGCGCAGTCATCAATTCCCAAGTGATCTGGATGTCCTCCAAGAGGGTCTCACCCAAACAAATGGCTGGTGCCACAACCATGGCCTCAAGCTGAATGCCAAAAAATGTATCATCATCCCCTTTGGGGAGAGTGACGTCCCCACATATTATTACTTAATATCAATGTCCTAAGTATACAATCAGTAGTGAGGGATTTGGGCACCCAGGTTGATAGCAACCTGACTTTTGACCACCATGTTGTTTCTGTTGTACGGAAAGCTTTCTACATGGCCCATCTCATAAGTAAGGGTATCTCATCTAGGGACAAAGAGGTCATAAGACCCCAGTATTCTTCCCTTATAAGACCAATTATTGAGTACAATGCCCTCTTCAGCATGTACCTCGCAAAGCACATGCAGCACCTGGAGATACCACAGAAATTCCCCACCAGGGGAATCCAGGACCTCAAACATCTACCATACACAGATAGGCTAAAGGCACTGTCCCTCTACTCAGTTTCATACAAACTCCTCAGAGGTGTTCTCTGTCTGGCATACAAAGCAATCTCAGAACCCGCCTTGACGGGACTGCTGCATGTCCTCAAGTCAAGCTCCACTCGAGCAACCCGTACGTGCAACCTCAACCTGGTCTGTGATATCAATAGGATTCGTTGATGGTGGGACAGATTTGTGTCCCAGAGCCTCCCCCATCTGTGGAATAGACTCCCTCTCCATGTCAAGCAGAGTACCTCATTATCCCTTTTTAAGCACAACTTAGATAACTGGATGGGAAATAGAAAATACACTCCTGGGATTCCAGCTCTGTCCCTGCTGGACAGGGTCTCTGGGTGCTGACTTGTCCAAATGTGGGCTAAACTCTTGGCTAGGCTTATAAGGGCCTCGGGGCTAATAGCCTAGCAACCTCCTATGATCCAATGAAGGGGAACACAAAATGGTATAGTACATTAATTGCATAAGCATTTACCCCTACACCCCAGAATATGAAGTCTTGTAAGTTTTTGCAAGTGATATTTACCAAAACCATTCCATGAAGGAAATCAGAAACTGACAACACAGGTATGCAAGCTCTCCAGAAAATACACAATTTTTAGGTTAGATCTTAACTATATAGGAGACAGATGAAAGGTCATTCAGAATACTAAAGCTAAACTGTCTGCATTAGCCCCACCTTCTGAGCATACACATACACTAACTACTGCATATGAAGAGGTTCTGAAGACTATTCACACAAAAGCCTCAGCTGTATCTCAAGAAACCATAAAGTTAATGAAACTGGAACCTTTGCTAACATACAAAACATAGTATTATTTTATTTATTTATTGACATTTGATTATCGGGAAGGTCTGACTGGGTTGGAGCCCATTTTCAGCACAGGCCCAGGGAGAAAAGCTCCAAAATATTACAAAACGTTTTAAGAACAGTTATTTTACAAACTTTACAAACAATAAAAAAATCAAATACAGTTTAAATAACTATACCAAATTAAACATAACATGAAAACATTAGTTAATACAAGTTATATGACAATGATTTAATATAGAAATTTTAGCCAGATTATAAAGAAATTAAATGTAAGTTAGTATAATCTAAACAGGAAGTGCAATATGAAGTGAGAGAAAAGCAGGCTTGTGGTATATTTAGAGAGAAAGCCTGGGGAGAAAACTTTATAGAAGTAAGGAAGTGAGTAAAGAATGGAGAGTAAGGAGATGTAAGGTATGAATAGCTATTTGTTCACATTTAGGGAAATAGCTTATCCTGGCTTTGAGCAAGAACAGAGCCAGCTTTTTGCTAGAAAGTCCTTCAGAACAGTTTTGAAGGATAAGAGGGAGGGTATTGACCTGATAGAGATAAGGAGTTCCAGGCCTTAGCAACATGGTATGAGTACAGACAATGTCCAGCAGATATGATAGGTTTGTGGACAGAGGAGTTTTTGGTCGTTAAATCCTAATGACTAGGAACATAGTTGTGTAGAATGTTATTTAGTGCTGGACAAGCTGATGGATTCTGTATAATATTATAGGTGGTGGAAAGAAGCTGTGTATATGTTAGTTGATGGGATAGTTCTAACCAATTTAGGCTTTTCAGTGCTATACACTGGTTGGTTCTGTAAGAATTATTTGATGCAAATTTAGCAACTTGGTTACAGCATTGTTCAGCTTTTGATTTTTGTGATATTGAAGATTAGCAAGGATGGGAGCACTATAAAGAAGTGTGGGGACGCGATAAGTAGTAGCAAGTGTAGCTTTAGTTGCATCAGTGAGGCAATGTTTGGGTCT